>NC_133226.1:28440950-28710349 GCF_040436345.1 Pagrus major | reverse complement strand
CTGATGGTGTCCCTGCCTGGCGAGTACCAGGGTCTTTACTATTTCGTCGTAGTGCTCGGCTACGCTAACAGCTGTGCCAACCCCATCCTCTACGGCTTCTTGTCAGACAACTTCAAGAGGGGTTTCCGGAAAGCCCTCTGCCGCTCCACGAGGAAGGTGGAGAACCACGAGCCCATGGAGCGCCAGCAGCAGCAGCAGCAGGACGAGGGGAGGATGGCGCTCATGCCCAGGGAGAGCCTGAGACGAGCAATCAAGAACGAAGAGGAGGACGACGAGGAAGACGTAACACTATTTTAATAAACAATCCTAAAATTGAAATGAAAATGCCAATAACTGTCCAGGCTGCAGTTCCTCCACTGAGACGACCTTCTGATTTTCTATCACAGAGAACTGAATCTGTTTGGACGGTTGGTCGGACGGAACCAGACGTGAAGGCATCGTGAACATGTTTGGTGACACCAGGTGACACCAGGTGACACCAGGTGACACCCGGTGACACCCGGTGACACCCGGTGACACCCGGTGCCATATTTAGTGTTCAGGACGACAAAGTTGGCTGACGAGTCTGCAGCTGTGTGACGTCCGCCCGTCCTGAGTGATCCGATCAGTGTTCAGCTCTGCGTCCATCACTTCACACCTGACATCAACATGTTTCTTACAGAAAGAGAAACAACTTCATGTTTTGATTTAAAGCTGAAGCTACAAGAAGGCTCCAGTGATTTAGAATTTGTCGTAGCCGTTTGTTGAGTTTCTCCTCATGAAACAACTCTTAAAATCACTACATTTGTTAAAGGAGTCTGGTGATGTGGTTACTGGGTCGGTGGTTGGATCAGGTAAACAGACGGTGTGTTCACAGAGGCCCAGACCACCTCTGAATGTGGTCTGAGTGACGTCTCGTTCACACCTGTACTCAGAGCTGATCGGATCAGTCAGGACTGATGTTGACAACAGGTCCGATGGTGGTCGGAGGACCACAGACGTCTGCTTCCTGTTCAGTAGTACGGGCCCGTGTTCTCGTATCCTGCGTAACTCGGCCAGTCAGGGAAGATCCCGTGTGAACAGGTGGGGCTGCCGTATCGGTCAAAGTGAATCCCGAAGTGGAAGGAGTCCGTGTGGCGGCTGCAGGCGTCCTGATGGATCCTCTTCATGGAGGACCAGACGACCCTGTAGTTGCTCCCCTGGTTGCTGTCCCAGTACTCACGTCCATCCACCTCGTAACAGACGGCGAACTCGACGTGCTCGTGAGGCTGCAGCTCGGCGGGCAGAGACACGTGGAAGGAGAAGGTGTCGCTGTACGAGCTGGGATACGTGTCCCTCATGTAAACACAGTCTACGTCCGTGTGGCTGTTCCAGGTGTCAAAGGTCACCCGCAGCTTCACAGACTTCTCGAAGGACAGGTTCTTGACTTTAACGGTTCCCTCTAAAGCCTTGTCCTTCAGCACGCAGTGCTCCAGGCAGACGTAGTTCCTCTCCAGGCTCTGACGGAAGCACAGGTAGTCTGAGGAGGGCTGAGTGAAGTCCAGCACCAGTTTGTCCTCCTCGGCCGTCAGAGAGAGAGCGGAGCTGAGCATCTCCTGGATGTTCAGAGGAATGTCGATGGGGTCGTTGAACTCGGAGAAGACCTTCACTCTGGTGAGAGACAGACCTCTGTGATCAGCAAACGTCACCTGCTTCTTGGCCTTTCTCAAGTCTTTCCTGGAGGACCGCCCGTCGCTCTGATCGACACACTGCTGAAACCTCAGGCAGGAGCTCAGAGCGGGTTTACAGGTTTCAGGAGACGTCCCGAAGACAAAGTCCTCATTGGACAGGAACAGAGGTAAGGCCATGTCGATCGGCATGATGAACTCGGAGGAGACGCTCAGCACGCTGAAACAGAGAGGAGACGAGATCGTCAGGTCTCAGGATCATAACAACAGTCTGAAGAAGAAACATGGAGCAGAATCATGTGACCAGAAAAGTGTCAGGAAGTCGTCATGTGGATCAGTTCCTGTCAGTGTCGTTATCCTGATCCTCCTGATGAGCTCACCTGCATCATGGAGACGTCAGCTGACACCTTCAGGCTGAAGGCTGTGAGGCGACCATCATTAAATTAACATCAACAACCATCAACTGCACTGATGTAGTTCACCTGAGTATGACATCACACAGGTGGGTGTGGCATATTTTGAATGAAACTGTTCAATGAAACTGAATTAGTTCAGTGTCTCTGTTCCACATCAGAATATAAAGTGTGTTTGACTTCTCTGGATCTGTTCTGGTTGAGCTCAGTTCATGTTGAGGCTGTGAGATGATTCAGTCAATCAGTTCCGACTTATAAACCCAGAACACAAAGTCCGACTGGACCATGAAGATTATTAATGTTCTGTGATGAGCAGCCACACGTGTCTCCAGCACCAGCACCGTGTTCAACAGTTTCACTGGATCTGCTTTATATTGGAGACGTTTTAACCAGCAGAACACACAACTGGACTCAGACTCGTCTGTGTTTGTGTTCAGTGAATACAATACAAAGTATCTTAGTTCTACAAGAAATAAAACACGTTGCATCATCCGAACTTTAGACGGATTCTATTGAATTGTGACTGAGGTCCATCTCAGTGAGGTGACCCGCTCACACAGCACCCAGCCCAGCTCACTGACTACAGTCATGTTCTGTCTCTGGGTGGAATAATGACTCTCAGCATTAAACTGGGTCAGTGTCAGAACCAGTCCCGTCAGAACCGCCTGCTGACTGCAGCTTGATGAAGGTTAATGTGTGTATATGTGTGTGTGTGTGTGTGTGGCTGAGCTCAGGGACCATGTTTCTACACGGTTCTGTCCTCACTGACGGCAGCAACACACCCACCTGTGCACGCGGGCTGCTCGGGTGTGACCCTGATAGAACCGCTCAGCTGGTTCCGGTCTGTCTGTCAGACCACAGTAAGCCGTGTGTCTCACCTGGGGAACGGGCACACCTGGGCCAGGTCCTGTCCTCCTCTGTGGTTCTTCAGCGGCGGGTCGGGTCCATGTCCTGCCTCTGGACGGTTCCGGTCTCGAGCTGCTCTCCTCTCTCTCTGCAGCTGCTGCAGGATTTTCTCTCGTGGCTTCAAAGCCCACACAGGCTTCACGTGAACACCTGCAGCCAGCCAATCACAGACAGCTGTGACGGAGTGATCGACGTGTCTTCAGAGCTGTGCGGGGCGGGGCTGTGCGGGGCGGGGCGGGACACGTTTCATTCATGAGCCTGAAGGTAAAGATGAGATTTACTGTCTCAGACTGTTGGACCCCCCCCCCCCCCACACACACACACACACACACACACACACAGCTTGTCAGTGTGCATCTTCTCTGAACGCTGAGCCTCTTTAAAGGTGCAGTATGTAAGAATGTCACCAGTGTTGACGTAGCGTCGGGCGACTCCGCTCTGTGTTGTACAGATGTGTACTGAAGTTAGCATGCTAACCAGCTAGCCTCCAGCCCACCCTGTCTCGTAATACCACTCTGAGCTCCCAGCCTGAAACACTAGCTGCACAGCTAACTGAGCTAACTAGCTAATGACAGTCAGCAGCAGCTAGCGGTGACTGATGGTGATACGCTGCCCCCCATTTTAATGTTTAATTTACTGTTTCAGTTTCAGTATTTTCACGGCCTCCTTATACACATTTTAATATTTAGTAAACAGATCAATGCAACATGATTATTAAATATTCATTAATTTAATCAGATGTATATTTTAGCTTATCTATTTATATGTTGGTCTTCATAAGCAATTGGTTACTCTTGTAGCAAAGTATAGCTAACATTGTGTACATTTAAAAATTAATTAATATATTAACATTAAAATAGTAAATAGAGTTTTAGACCCGAGATTCTTTTTTATTTTTATAATTTAAAATATAAATATTTTCATGTCTGGTTAACGTTAAATAAAGCAGGCAGCTCTCTTCTGTCCGGGCCCCCTAGTGCCAATAACACAGACTACAGCACAGGTTAAGGAGTACCTGACAGGTGTAGTATCTGACAGGTGGAGTATCTGACGGGTGGAGTACCTGACGGTGGAGTACCTGACAGGTGGAGTACCTGATGGTGTGTAGTAGCTGACGGGTGTAGTACCTGATGGTGTGTGTGCTCAGCTGACTGAGCTGCTCGTCCTCCACCACACTGTTCTGATGAAATCAGCTGACTCATGTAAACAGCAGCTGATCTGGGACCAGTTCCAAACCTGAGTTCACAGGACAAACTGTGACACTCGGACACAGGACGTACCAGCAGTACAACAGTACAACAGTACAGTACATCAGTACATCAGTGCAGTACATCAGTACAGTACATCAGTACATCAGTACAACAGTACAGTGCAGCAGTACAACAGTACTGATCAATCATTATGATCGTTGTGATCATTTAATCAGGCTGATAGACTATAGATCTCTGTTGCTTTTGAACTACAGACCTTTGACCGTCATCCTGGACTCTGGGAAACTCGCACTATGGTACTCAGTAGAGCGCATACCTCCGCCAAGGCCCAGCAGTCCCCTTTTCATACTCACTCATAGATACCAGCCACCTAAACGAGGACGGGTCTCGGCCCAGAATAGACCCGCCTAACTTCTGGTGCCGATCCAGGACTTTTTTCTCACTTTCTTTAACGTTGTGATAAAGATGATGATGAAGGAGGTTTTGTGACATTTTGGTTGATTTCTCAGGAATCGTACATGTTGATGTAAATCAGGCTTGTTCATGAGTGAGGACGATTTGCATGTGAAGGGGACAGACGGGCCCTGGGGGACGGTTCTGTAGGTAGGTGGTCTAATGTCTTCTGGAGGTTTGTTGCAGCTCTGAGCTGCTCGGTCGTTAAGTACAGCTTCTCTGTTCAGTTTGCAGGCTGATGACCGGATGACCCGACACATTCAGAGGGTCACTGCAGGACTTTAAACTGACCTGAGACCTGCTGTGATGTGTTCAGGGTCCTTTGTCAGCTGATAGTGTAAATATTTGTTCAGGGAGAAAACCTACTGAATGATGAGGTTCAAGAGGAGAGAGAGCAGTTTGTGATCAGTGCTACATGACTGTCCCTGAATGCACCGCGGACATGTGACCTGAATACAGGCTGTTTCCTCATCGCTCTGATAAATGTGACAGCAGCAGTGAAACATTAATCTCAGGTCGATCACAGCTGCACTCTCATGTTCTGTACAGCAGCTGTCGCCTGGACGTCCTGAGCAGCTGATGTTGACCAGACGACTGCTGCTGACAAAGACATCGACCTCGTTTGGACAATCACAGAAATACTGAGCTGTGAGACAGTCTGAGTTATATGAGGAGCACGACATCCAATAATAGTTCTGTAATAACAATAATAATAAAGAGGACAACTAATAACATTCAGCAACAACAAACCAAACTGTATAATGATGTCACTGTTCTACCTGTACAACATTTACTCAGGTGTTTCCATTTCTGCTCCTTAAACTTCCACTTCACTACATGTTTGAGGTAAATACTGGACTTTTTACTCCACTACATTTATTTGATAACTTTAGTTACTAGTTACTTCACAGATTACATGCTGCTCAGAGTAAAAGCTGAACATTTTTAAATCACTTTATTTAACACAGATTCCGATAATGAAAATAAAAAATGTAGAAGATGAGATCTGATAATCAGTTGACCAACAGTTTACAGTAAATACATACATGTAACATGTAAGAGTTACATTTCCTGGGACTTTTGATCCTTATAATAATACATATTACATTTAATACATTTATCATCAGACACTTAAAGACTTTAACTTAAGTGCTAATTATATAGGTGGCTTTCACTTTTACCAAAGTAATTATACTAAACATTTTAACTTCATATCTTTACTTTTGCCAGATTTGACTGTCGCTGCTGTGAAGATGAGTAATAACTGGCTGTAGTGTTCATGTTCCGCCTGTGGGGGCGCTGTTACACCTGCCGGCGTCTGAACTGCACAGAGCTTAAAGGAGAGGAAGCAGGACCAGACCACACACGGTACTGCGCATGCGCTGAAGCTCGGTTTGCCTGACCCTGGGCAGTGTGATCTGACGTCATCGTCGTCTCCTGGCAGAGAACCCGGATGTGAGTGATGCTGCTGAGCGTCGAGCAGGAAACTGATGGTTTTATGGGAAACACCGCGGATTATTGTCCCGCAGCCGCCCGGAGACACCACTGACCGCCTGACTGTCCTCTGGAGACTGTGTCCTCTGGAGACTGTGTCCTCTGGAGACTGTGTCCTCTGGAGACTGTTCACACCAACACATTTATTACGGTAAGAGACACGTCACTGACGTTTGTGCTGTTGTGCTGCTAGCTAACATTAGCTGCTGTCAGCTAGCTGACGGCTCAGGGCTGCTCTGTCCCGCCTGAGCTGAGACAGACGTGTTGAATTGTTGCTTTAATGTCCTGATGTCTGTCTGTGACGAGCTGCTGAGCCGTTTGACAGCTTGTCCCGCTGGTTGTCTTATTTCCGTGGACACGTTCAACAACACAGACCAGCTGTTCGTGTTCAGTCAGGTCACCCATGACAGCACATGACCAGTAATGACATTATAACAGGGAGTGGTGATCAGAGCAGCCTGCTCCCGCAGCCTCCTCCCGCAGCCTGCAGCCTCCTCCCGCAGCCTGCAGCCTGCTCCCGCAGCCTGCAGCCTGCTCCCGCAGCCTCCTCCTGTAGCCTCCTCACGCAGCCTCCTCACGCAGCCTCCTCCCGCAGCCTGCAGCCTCCTCACGCAGCCTCCTCCCGCAGCCTCCTTCTGTAGCCTCCTCACGCAGCCTCCTCCCGCAGCCTCCTCCTGCAGCCTCCTCACGCAGCCTCCTCACGCAGCCTCCTCCCGCAGCCTGCTCCTGCAGCCTCCTCCCGCAGCCTGCAGCCTCCTCCTGCAGCCTCCTCCCGCAGCCTCCTCCTGTAGCCTCCTCATGCAGCCTGCAGCCTCCTCCTGCAGCCTCCTCACGCAGCCTCCTCCCGCAGCCTCCTCACGCAGCCTCCTCCTGCTCCTGCAGGCTGCTCCCGCAGCCTCCTCACGCAGCCTGCTCCTGCAGCCTGCTCCCGCAGCCTCCTCCTGCTCCTGCAGCCCGCAGCCTCCTCCTGCAGCCTCCTCCTGCAGCCTGCTCCCGCAGCCTCCTCCTGCAGCCTCCTCCTGCAGCCTGCAGCCTCCTCCTGCAGCCTGCTCCCGGGTCCCAGCCGTCAGGTCCTCCATGAACATGATGAACATGTTTTATAAATGAAGTCTCTCACATGTGTGACCATTAAGCTGTATTTAAAGGGTCACCCAGCCTGTCGCATTATTTCTACGGTGGCTGTGATGTCACCATGATGTCATCAGGGTTATCTCACCTGTCCAACTGTGGCATCATGTCTGGGGACCTGAGGTCTGCCAGCCAATAGGAAGAGAGCAGGGTCCCCCGACATGAGGTCTGTTTTATTTTAGCATTTCAAAATGCTAATGTTGATCTGCTCAACACTTAATCATGCCTGTTGGGAGGAGCTAACATGTTAGCCTGTTGGGAGGAGCTAACATGTTAGCCTGTTGAGAGGAGCTAACATGTTAGCCTGTTGGGAGGAGCTAACATGTTAGCCTGTTGGGAGGCGCTAACATGTTAGCCTGTTGGGAGGAGCTGACATGTTAGCCTGTTGGAGGAGCTAACATGTTAGCCTGTTGGGAGGAGCTGACATGTTAGCCTGTTGGAGGAGCTAACATGTTAGCCTGTTGGGAGGAGCTAACATGTTAGCCTGTTGGGAGGAGCTAACATGGCTGTTGGCTTTATAAATCTAGTTGATGTGAGACCTGAACCAGACAAACAAACAGATCTGTGGGTCAGAACGTCTCTGCAGTTCTACAGAACTTCATTATAAACATGTTTGTCTGATCTGTGCTCTGATTGGCTGCTGCCTGGAGACACAGAGCTCCCATCCCCCCCTGGAATAAACACAAAGAGCCTTTCATGGTTTACAGGTCAGCCCGCTTCTGTTGGAGAGTCTTTAATCATTGAGTCAGATAAAGGTTCTGATTGTTATGTAGAGCGGCAGTAATTGGATGAAGAGTAGCACCATGTTTGTGTCTCATCATCATCATCATCATCATCATCATCATCATCATCATCATCACTGCAGTCACTGTGGTATTTTAATTAGTCATGTGCTCGTAGCTCTGAAGATATTTTTAGTTTTTCCAACATTTTTCCTGATGTTTTATCTTTGATACACGTCACATCCAGTTACAGTGCAGCTCACCTGCAGCTCACCTGCAGCTCACCTGTAAAACTCAGTCAGAGGAATAAAAAGTGCATTGTACAGTTATAACATCTCTCCTGATTGGCTGCTGTAAAAATAAACAAGAAGTCAGGTCAAAGTTAGAGATGTTCCGATACCATTTTTTCCCTCCCGATACCGATTCCGATACTTATGCTGTGGGTATCGGCCGATACCGAGTACCGAGTACCGATACCAGTGTGTTATTAAAAAAAAGAATATCATACTACGCCTGCATGACTGTGATATGATTATCATTGTGGTCAGGCCTGGCTCAGGCTAAACCCTTCGTAAAACATGAGTGAATACAGCAAATGAAAGCCATTTATTTTTAAACACAACAGTATAAAATAGTAGTGCAACTGAACTAAATAAATCTGGGAATAATTATTAATATAAGTGCAGCCACGATCAGCTCCTTGTCTGCAGGTGTCAGGTGGTCATCTGTCTGCAGGTGTCAGGTGATCATCTGTCTGCAGGTGGCAGCACAGCGCACCTGTGTTAAGAGCAGAAGCAGCGAGCAGACACGCAGCAAGTCAGCCGGATTCAGCACAGAGCAGACAGGAAGTCAGACAGAAACAACAACATGACATCCGGTTAATTTTCAAAATAAATCACTCCGTGTTGATACAAGCACAAAAACCTCAAAGAAGAGACAAATACGCGCTCTTCTTCTGAGCCTTCAGTCGGGAACACTTCGTGTTGTTGTGTTTATAACACATACATATAACTGCGTTCGTGCGTGATTATGTAGGCTAATTATCGCGGGACTTCGCGGGCATTCTCGGCAGTATCGGAGGCATTTCCGGTACTGGTATCGGAATCGGAACAACTCCAGTCAAAGTGCAGTTTTAGTCAAAATAAAAGCAATGAGTTCTGACAGCATTGTCAGCCAGCTCACGTGTCAGGCAGGTGTTGAGGCCTGGAGGAGATTAACGACTGTTTTGGTGAGTGTTCATATAAAAACAGTGAAATAATCCTTTTCTTTACGTTGTTGCTGTTGTTTATATTTCAGTCTGAGTCTAAACTCAAAACTACTTTAAATATAATGTCCTTTTTACAGGAACACTGTTCATGTGTAGAAGAGTCTTTATGCTTTAAAATCATTTAAACTGCAGTAAGTAGTGACATCAGTGAAGCGCTGCGTCCCTACATGGTCTGCTTGTAGAGCGTCAGTGTGAACATGAACCGGACCAGGACTAACAGACAGCAGTGGATCGTGTACGTACCCGGTTTGGACTAACTGAGCTGCAGCTGAAATGAGTTGTGTGTTGCAGGTTTCTGTCGGCTGCTGAGAGGAGCGCAGCGGGATGAGCGGAGCAGCTCTGGGTATCGAGATCGTGGTGGTCTTCTTCCTGGCTCTGTTCCTGCTGCACCGATATGGAGACTTCAAGAAGCAGCAGCGTATGGTCCTGTTCGGCACGCTGCTGGCCTGGTATCTGTGTTTCCTCATCGTCTTTATTTTACCTCTGGATGTCAGCACGGTCAGTCCTGAGCGGAGACGTCAGCAGTTTGTCCCTCCAACGACTCTACGAACACCTGAACGCTCAGTGTGCTTATTCTCTCCTTACAGACCATCTACAAGCAGTGTAAGATAGACCACGAGGAGCCCGCCTCGGTGCCCACCGTCAGCCCCGTACCATCCAATCACACAACAGCAAACACAACCGTCACACCTTCTAAAAGGTCAGTATGCAACGAGTGTCTCGTGGCCGAGGCTGCGTCCACCTCACCTGATGTCTGACAGTATTTAATCATAGCTGCTTCTGTCTGAGCTCAGCTTTGGGCTTCAGAGGAACGTTTGGAGAGAACCGATGACACTGAAGCTTCTGTCGACAGGTTGTTTTAAAGTCCAGAGTGATTTAGTGTTTCCAATATTAAAGTACTTTAAAATGAGATATTTAATGGCGTCTGTTACCTCCTGTGAAGTTTCCCTCCTCTGTTTCATTTACATAAGAAAGGAGACTGAACTGTTGAGCTTCACTTGAGTGTCACCGTCATTCTGTGTGGGAACGCTTCCCACGTGTTTGATCCAAAGTGTTGTGAAGTGTTAATTCGTATCTCCTCTGTCACTGCTCTGCTCTGTCACTGCTGTCCTCTGTCACTGCTGTCCTCTGTCACTGCTCTGCTCTGTCACTGCTGTCCTCTGTCACTGCTGTCCTCTGTCACTGCTCTCCTCTGTCACTGCTGTCCTCTGTCACTGCTCTCCTCTGTCACTGCTGTCCTCTGTCACTGCTCTGCTCTGTCACTGCTGTCCTCTGTCACTGCTGTCCTCTGTCACTGCTCTGCTCTGTCACTGCTGTCCTCTGTCACTGCTCTCCTCTGTCACTGCTCTCCTCTGTCACTGCTGTCCTCTGTCACTGCTGTCCTCTGTCACTGCTCTCCTCGGTCACTGCTGTCCTCTGTAACAGTGTCCTGAAGCCCTGCTACAAGCCGTGGAGCTACATCCCTGATGGCATCATGCCCGTGTTCTGGAGGGTGGTGTACTGGACCTCCCAGTGTCTCACCTGGTCTGTATCCATGTGATCATGTGGTCTGTTGTAAAATCACTACGATACTGATGCTATTTAAAGATGTAATCTGTGAGATATATCTGAGCTAACATGGTGAACAGAGTGTGAAGAAACAACAGTGATGTTCTGCTGATGTTAGCTGATGTTAGCTTACGTTAGCTTACGTTAGCGGATGTTAGCATGCTAACTCGCGTGACTTGTGTTCTCAGGCTGCTGCTGCCCTTCATGCAGTCGTACGCTCGCTCTGGAGGTTTCTCCATCACCGGGAAGATTAAAACCGCTCTGATAGAGAATGCTATTTATTACGGGACCTACCTGCTCATCTTCGGCTCTCTGCTTATATACGTGGCCGTTCATCCGGAGTGGCACCTGTCCTGGTGAGTGGACCGGATCAGACATCCGCTGGTTCCCTGAGAGGACCGATCACACTGAAGCCGTCTCATAGCTAAATACTTTCATTATAAGTTCAGTAAATACAGCTTGTCGTGCTCACTTAGTCTACAATAGAATGATATAAAGGATTTATAAGATGCATCACAGTTCAGTGTGAATCTCATGTTATGATCTCTTTACAAAGATTTGAGGGAATAATGTCATCAACACTGAACCACAGCTTCTGGTTTCATCTGTAACAAACTGTTTTATAAGGTGATCATCTGCTGCTGTTTGTACGTTGAGTCCTTAATGGGAAAAGTGACTAACTAAAGTTGCTATAAATGTAATATTTGTAAGTCTCAGTAATGGAAGTGAAGTGGTCGCTGTGTGCTTTAGGTACGAGCTGCAGACCATCGGGATCACGGCGGCGAACACCTGGGGTCTGTTCCTGCTGGTGCTGCTGCTCGGTTACGGTCTGGTGGAAATCCCTCGGTCCTACTGGAACGCTTCACGACACGGACACTTACTCATCAAGACCTACTTCAAGGCGTCCAAGCTGATGACGGAGAAGGCGGATGCAGAGGAGAATCTGGAGGACGTAATGGAGGTGAGCGTCGGGCAGAGACGTAACTGTAACTGTAACTGTAACTGTAACTAACTAACTGCAGCGGAGGTCATTTCAGCGTTCTTACTGTGAAGTCTGGTTTGTTGCAGGAGGTGAGAAAAGTCAGTGAGTCCATCAAGTACAATCATCCGCTGAGGAAGTACATCGACACAATCCTCAGAAAGGTAAGTGACTGTAAGGAGCAGCAGGAGGTGTTCTGACCCATAGATCAGAGTTATTGATGGACTTGTCCCCTCAGTGTCCCGTGGACTACCAGGAGAAGATGGGCAGGAACATGGACGACTACGAGGACTTTGATGACAAACAGAACACGTATCCCAGTGAGAAGAGCCTGGTGAAGCTCCACAAACAGGTAACAACATGATGTCGGATTTATCTAATTACTTATCTAATGTAGCGTTGAATGCTAATAAACTACTAGCTGGTGACATTTAATCACTTTCAGTTTTTATTAACTGACAATTTGTTTGTGAAGTCAGATGTTCTGTTAAATATATGTTTTTATATACATTAACGTATATACATATATATAATATATATATATATACATATATAAACATATATATATGTATATTTCTGTTTTATATCTCAGTACATTGTTTCTGATGAGATTCAGCTGGAAAAGAAAACTGTGGCTGAAACAGGAGATGAATTTATCGTAGCGCAGACAAGATGAGATAAACACCTGTTTTCATGTGTCAGGTGATCTATGCGGTCCAGAGACACAACCGGACTCGTGTCCAGTGGCAGATCCTGCTGCAGCAGGCCATCCACCTGGAGGACGTCGCCAAGAACGAAACCAGCTTGACCCACCAGTTCGTCCACAGCTTCCCGTCGTCTGAGCCGACCGGCTGGTTCAGCAGATACGTGTACACACCGACTGCAGGTGGGTCTGAGTGCAGGTGCACCTGTCAGGTGTTCTGTACCTTTCAATCAGAACTACAGTCAGTTCTGATGACTCTCTGTGAAGTCAGACATCAGAGCTCCAACTACTGATCAATAAGTCGTCAACTATTAAATTCATCACCAACATATCTGATCAATGTTTTGTTGTTTCAGGAACATTTTTTGGTTTCAGCTTCTTAAATGTGAGAATTTGTTTCAGTGAGTGAAGAAACTTTGTGTTTCAGACAGAAGAAGAAAATTGAAGATGTCACTTTGAGAATTTCTCTGATATTTTACAAACAAAACGATCGATCCAGTTTCAGTTTCATCATTTTAAACAGTGACCTGACGTGTCCAGTGTACTGAAGCTCTGCCTCAGTACCTTTGGGCCTTGCATCATGTCCTGACTGTGTGTGTTCCTACAGAGTGGTACTGGGAGTGTCTCCTGAAGCGCTGGTTCTATCGGCTGCTGTCGGTGGTTCTGACCCTGTTCAGCGTGGCCGTGGTCTGGTCCGAGTGCACCTTCTTCAGCACCCGGCCCGTCCTCTCCCTGTTCGCTGTCTTCATCCAGCTGGCTGAGAGAGACTACAACTACCTGTACATCGAGGTGACACAGTTACATTACAGTTACATTACAGTTACATTACAGTGAGTACAGTTACATGACAGTTACAGTTACATTACAGTTACATTACATTAGTTACATTACATTACAGTCAGTACAGTTACATTACATTACAGTGAGTACAGTTACATTACAGTTACATTACATTACATTACAGTTACATTACATTACATTACAGTCAGTACAGTTACATAACAGTTACATTATAGTTACATTACAGTTACATTACAGTGACAGTACAGTACAGTTACATTACAGTTACAGTTACATTACATTACAGTGACAGTACAGTACAGTTACAGCACAGTTACAGTTAGTTACATTACATCACAGTACTCTCTGAGCGTGTGAGATTTGCGTCCCTCCCAGTGGCTCTGACTGGTTTGTGATGACTCTTGTCTCCACCAGATGGCGTGCTTCATCACTATCTTCTTCCTGTGCACCTGTGTTTACTCCACTGTGTTCCGTATTCGGGTCTTCAACTATTACTACCTGGCCTCCCACCACCAGACCGACGCCTACAGCCTCCAGTTCAGCGGCATGTAAGTGGACTGGGAGAGTCTCCTCCCCCACGTTGAACCAGCTTTGTGGTTAGTTTGGACCTTCACACACGTGCACGGGAGAGAGATGAGCTCAGGATTCAATAAATCAATATTGGATCATTCTGATATTTTAAACAGCTGATCGGCGAGGAGCTGATGATGATCTGACACCTCCAGAGTTAAAGCTGGAGCATGTGACGACTGTGACCTTTGACCCTGCAGGTTGTTCTGCCGCTTGACGCCTCCTCTGTGTCTGAACTTCCTGGGTCTGATCCACATGGACTCTGCCATCTCGCACCAGCAGAAGGAGCAGACGGCCTACACCTCGGTGAGTCCCGGCGGTCCAGACTGTCTGTGTGGCTCAGCGACAGTACCAGCTGTGTCTGACCTGCTTCTCTCTCACAGATCATGGGATCCATGCGTGTTCTCTCTTTTATTGCTAATGGCTTCTACATCTACTACCCCATGCTGATCGTCATCCTCTGCATCGCCACCTACTTCAGGTGAGACGAGTGGTGGTGTTGGACCAATCACAGCCCTGCATCCCTCTCAGACTCTGAGTGTTTGATGGAGACGTGCTGGTTATCCACAGTGAAGGTGCAGGTGGTGATGTGGTTGTGATAAACTCTCTCCTCAGCTTGGGGACTCGCTGCCTGAACCTTCTGGGCTTCCAGCAGTTTGTGGGCGACAGTGAAATGACCTCCGACCTGATCGACGAGGGCAAGGAGCTGATCCGACGAGGTGATGAGACGTTTAACAGGACAGTACGGCGGCATGCGGCCCGTCAGACTGTGACAGTTTCCATTCATCAATCCATTTGTGTTTGTTACAGAGAAAAGAAAGCGGCAAAGGATTGAAGATGGAGAGAACAGACGGAGAGTGAGTGAACAACAAGACATCCAGTCCTCAGTGAAATGTAGAATCACTCAGAGAGAACAGCTACTTTAATAAATCAAAAGGTTTTATCTGAAAAAGGTCATTAAAATCTTCAGTTAAACTGTTTTCAAGATATTTAAGATGAAGATAAAGTTCATGACAGAGATCATCACTGAGCTCCACCTGCTCTGTAACTACAGTCCACAGGGGGGCGCCACAGAGTCAGAGTCAGATCCTGCAGGAGGTGACTTTAAGTCAAGACTCTGCCTCCTGAGTGAAAAGTGAACACGTCCATAAATCCACAGCAGAACTCTTTCTACACTATCAAAGTAATCTATTACATCCATGAGTACACTGCAGCTCATTCAGCACATTTAAATGAGTGTGTGTGTCTGTGTGTGTGTGTGTGTCTGTGTGTGTCTGTGTGTGTGTCTGTCTCTGTGTGTGTGTGTGTGTGTCTGTGTGTGTGTGTGTCTCTGTGTGTGTGTATGTCTGTGTGTGTGTGTCTGTCTCTGTGTGTGTGTGTGTGTGTCTGTGTGTCTGTGTGTGTGTGTGTGTGTGCTGCAGGAGTGGAAGGAGCGTTATGGAAACCAGAGAGAAGACTACACTGCGAGGAACAGGAGCAGCCATGAGATGAAGGAGACCAGTTACTCGGACTCTGTGACGCCCAGCAACAACAGACGTGGGTCCACCGGCGGCGCCGCTCACTTCTCTGAACCGTAGTTTGTAGAAGAGAAGTAAAACTGGACTGTTGTTTGTTTGTCCAACAGAAGCCAAATATTCTCGTTCAGGGAGTCGGCCGGAGAGGGACTGCATCGAGCTGCTGCAGGACGCCGAACCTTTAGACTTCAACGCCGACTCTCTGACAGACGACCCTCTGGACTCTGAGTCCGGCAGGTAAACACCACTTCCCGTTGTGTTCTTATGGTTATAAAATGTATCTGAGCCTGCAGTCGGCCCGGGTGGATCAGAGCCCCGTTCCACCACCTGTCAGTCCAGTGACAGCGGTGGACTTCCCGCTCTTCTCTGTCTGATCCCAACCATCGTCTTCAAAAGACAGAACGTGACGCCATCTTTGACGCGTGTTGTCGTCTCCTGTGTGTTTATCTCACGGTGAAGGTTTCCTCTTCTTGTGTGTGTTGTGAGTTTCAGTTGTGTATTCTGTTTCCTCTTGCAGACACGCGGGAGGACGGTATCTGTCCATGTCGTCGTCTCGAAGCCGAATCTTCGACGACGTGTGACGTGGAGCCTAAACTGGAACGCACATGAACGTCACTGTCTAAGTGAATGTACCACATGACCTCCATCTCACAGCTCATTGGCTGTCCCCTCATCTCCCAGGATGCATGGTAATAAAAACAAACAGGTCAAACACGTATCTCCATAAACACGGCTCGGCTGCAGCTGATTGGAGGCTCTGTTGAAGGAATATTAATGTTACATAAAGCGTCTGATGTGAATGAAGACGCTCACAGATCAGATCCAGATTCCCTCCTGTCTGTCTGAGCTGCATGTGATGACGGCAGGAGCTCCCCTCTAACTGTCTGAGCATGCTCAGTGTGAGTCTGCAGCATGTCCACACGTCACATCACTGTAACC
This sequence comes from Pagrus major, assembly GCF_040436345.1. Classification (NCBI taxonomy): domain Eukaryota; kingdom Metazoa; phylum Chordata; class Actinopteri; order Spariformes; family Sparidae; genus Pagrus; species Pagrus major. Next base: position 28,694,055 of record NC_133226.1, on the reverse strand, counting down.
ACGGTTCAATGAAGGTTCATGAAGGTTATTTATATTTTTTATTCTTCGTCTTGAATGTTCATGTTGTGGATTTATTTATCTGTTCGTCATCTACAGCTGCACATTCGGTCTGTTCATGGATGAGTTGATCAAAAGAAAATTTTTGGACAAAATGAATCTGAAGACGTCACAAGACAGTAAATCCTGAACGTAATCGACGGATTGATCATCTGAATGTTTAATAACTGATTTAATTCTGATCGTGTAATAAAGTCTAATTTTCTCACATGGAAACAATCTGAACTGAATCACGGCTGAATACTTGATGTGGAAATAAAAAAGTCTGAATTTAAAACAAGTTTTTTTCTTTGAAAACCGTCTGAATTGATTTAAGTTCATGTCGGTGACTTTCAGTTTGTTTGTTGTTTTGGATTCAGACTCAGAAAAGACGTTTGGTCCTCGGGGCTGTTGGTCAGACGCTGACGTTCACTTCTTCATTAGTCCTGTTAGATGTTGGTATACGTCTTGTTATACTTCTGAGTTGTTGAATGACGCTTTGACCGTCAGAATCTGATCAGTTCATTCTTGAGTCCATCTGGACATTTGGTCCAAATTTTAGGAGATTCCCTCGAGACGCTCCGGAGACATCACGTTCACAAGAATGAGACGTCTGATGATCGTCCTCAGCAGCCGCGACGTTCAGTGACCACACCCACGAGTGATGTCACACCACACAGGTGTACGTACACCTGTACGTACGCCTGAGTTAAGTGATGGTACTTTTTGAAGTTGTTGGATCAGAATTTGACCAGCTGGATTTAAACAACTTGAATATTTTCTAAATGTAGTTTTTGAAAGTGGAACCACATCCTGAGAGTTCAGACGGATGCTTTCATGTTTAGTGTTTCCATGTGAAGTGTCGAGCCGTGATTCATTTCATTCAACATTTGAAATAGTGTCACTTTACTTCCTTTGTGTTTGTTCACACATCATGTGATCGTTGTGCTCTTGAACCATCTGAAGCTGTTTCTTTCCTCCATGTTGTGCCATAAATGTGTCACCCTGAAGTGAAAGTGGCGGATGTTTCCTTTACTCCATCTGTAAATACAGAGAAGTCGCCTCAGCTCGCTCAGTGTAACATCACAGCTCATCATTTCTCCAAAGCTGCAGAGTTGAGTCACCTCTGAACCTCCCTGATCAACAGGTTCTGTCTCTCCGGGTTCATCTGAACAGAACAGAACAGTTTGTGATGCAGGAAGTTTATACGTTCAAACTGTTTGTTGATGCTAAACAGAAAGAAATAAATATGATATTTTAAAAGAGAAACAGGAAAAGTAAACTTTATAATCACAGCAGATGAAATGATTATACATCGTCTGTCCTCTGTGTGATGGAGACATGCGGTCAGAATGTTCTGTAGGTAACGTGGAGGTCCGGTTTGGTTTAATGAGTATGTTACTTCCGTTGTCACTTCAGAACCAGTGAGCAAACGGCCAACATACTGAAAAAGGGAGCGAGTGTATTTTGGAGCGACGAAGCGTTTGTTTTCAGGACAACAGGCTTTTGGATCAACGGGACCTTTTTTGGTCCATTGGGGTTTTGGAACAGTGGGCCGTTGGAACAGTGACGTGGTACCAGCTCCGCTACCTGTGTTTCACCTGTACACGTCTTCTTCTTTCTTCTTTCTTTACGTCTCGCTTCCTCTCACTTCCTCTTAAAGTCCTCGTGAAGTCAACATCGCTCCATATCACGTGTTCAGGATCTGAAAGGTGTTTTGTGAATATTCTTAATTATATTTTTTGTAACTTCCTGGAAAATCATTAAAAATGTTGATGACTCATCCTGCACTCGGGGGCGTATATTAATTATTTGTCAAATCAAGGCTTTCTTAATTGATGATGTGGTCAGGATGTATCAAAAGAAGAGCGAGCGTTGCTCCGGACACTCCCCAGTTTTCCTGGAGCCAGATCGGGCAAGAACATCAGCTCAGTTCAGTGGCAGTCGGGACGATCGGGAGTTTTCCCGGTCGGCTGATGAATTTGCGTGAACCGGCCCACAGATCATTCTGAGCGGCCGTGAGACGACCGCGGCCGGCCCTTGGGCTCGTCGAAATTATTAACGTTATTTAAGTTCTCCGCGAAAATCTCTAAGATCTACTATATTAGACTAAATTAGTAGTCTAACCAATATTTATACCGCTTGCTCACTGTCTATATCTCAGTCATGTTACCCTGCACACTCATCTCTGATCGCTCCCATCGATCTACTGATGTTTGTGTGTCTTAATTTCATTCTTCTTGTTCAGGCGTTGCAGAACTTTCATGGTCACAAATAAAAATAACGACCTGCAATTTAATTTGTTTGTTTGTTCTTAAATTAACGTAGACTGGAGCAAAGCCTTCTGGGAATGGGAGGGCCTATCCCTGCGTTTATCCAATGAACCGACTGCAGTCACGCGAGACCTGGTTTAACTACGTGTTGTGATTGATAGCCGACGTTGAAAATGGCAACAGGTGGAGATGATATTGTTGCGGATTTATTGTCAGTGCACTTTTCAAGACGACCATTTAATGAAAAGATTTATGTCTTTAAGTGACGTCACTGGTGAACTGATGTTTTGTTGCTGGTTTTGCTGCAGTGGTGCATCTCGTTGAACTGGTTGCATTTTGTTTCCACACACTTGTTAAATGATTGTTCATAAAGTGACTGTCTACCTGACGTCAGATAGTGTGTGTGTGTGTGGCTGTGTGCGGGTCTGTGGCTGTGTGTGTGGCTGTGTGCAGGTCTGTGGCTGTGTGTGTGGCTGTGTGCATAACTAGAACAATGCAATTTTGAAGATGGAGCAGTAAAATTATATTTTGCCTAAAGCTTAAAAATGGGCGTGATGGCTGTGATGTCCCGGTCCGGCCGTGTCCACTGGGAGCTGACGGTGGGAGTAACGTACAGTGCACGCTTTGGGCTGCTGCATGTTTTACAGGAAACGCGTCACTGTGCTGAAGCATGCAGCGCTTCATCAACCGATCATGTGGACTGTAGACGCAGAATAAAACGATGGCATCAGATGTTTGTGCGTGTTCGGATGCGTGAAACCAGAACATAGTGACGTTTCTACAGTGAGTCATATCACGCTCAGATTTCTGTCTATGTTCATGTGCGGAGGCGGAGGGATGATGGAGGAGTGACGTGTAGGTGAGATTGCTGCCAAGCCAGAGACCAGAGTTCGAGACTGTGTTTCAACATCTGTTAGCGTGAAACCACTGGATATTTTTTTAACGAGGCGTCGGGACATCTTCCTGACACAAACCTCTTTGGAGACATTAAACTGAAAATTCATCTTAAAGGATAAAAAGTTGCAACACATCAACTACTGCATCGAGAGGTAATCTGAATACACTGACAGGCTACAGCGTCTGGTCACGTTCGACCAGCAGGACAACATGTTGATCGGGGAGGTTTCTCTGTGGCTCAGCAGGTGGATGTGTTAAAAACAGCGGTCTGGTCCTTTAATTATGTTTAGCATGTAGCGTTAGCTCTGGAGATGATGAGATCCTGCTGGCAGGTTCAGCTGAGCTTCATTGAATATCATCAGGAGAAACCGACCTGAGTCCAGTGGCTGCTCCCCTCAGCTGTCCGTCATGTCTGTGTACATATGTATGATATATATTTTGTATTTTACGGCGCATTAACGACGGTTACAGTGACTTTGTATTTCCTGCTGCCTGGTAACTCTCACTGTCGAGTGTCAGTCACACTGCTGATTATTCTGCTGATGAAGTTTTTGGTTTTATGTTCTGAATATCTGAATATTTATTGTCCGTCATGATCGCAGCACTTTTCTGTCAGACGGAGAGAAGATAGAAGTAGTTGATCCATCTCATTTACAGTCGTGAAGAGATGATGTATGTTTTACTCTGCTGCCGTGTTGTGTCAATAAAAACCATACAAACACTTTGTGTCTCTTGGTTTTTACTCTTTCAGGCAGGAACAAACAACCTTTAGAGACGTGATGGTGTTAGTGATCTTAACTAATATCTGCTGTATGGATCACAACACAGACGATGCTTCTGTTGAATGTACGTGTTGTTTCTGGATTACAGGAAATATGACACACGACAGACTGTCAGTGAACGTCACATAAAACCTGGTGTCAACATCAGATGAATTATGAAATGTACCAGCTGCTTTCAGTAAAGAATTAATTAATACAATTACAGAAAAATGTCGGGCTGAGAGGAGCAACGAACAATCAGAATAAATGAAACATGAAATGAAAGACTTCAGAAAACAGTTTTTATCCTTCTGAAGCTTCTCGCTCAGCTGATGTTGATGCAGCAGAAAATCTGCAGCTCATGAATTTTATTGTATTTTATTTAAAACTGAAAATTCACTTGTTTTTCTTCAGGTTTTCTCTTTGTGTTGTTTCACTGAGACGAGTGGACGAGTGTCTAACAGAGGAGGAGGCAGCAGTCATAGTTTAGTACCAGCGGTCGAGAGTTACCGAGTAGATTTACTGAAGATGGGGTATTTATACTTTACTCTGGTAAACTGTCGACATATTGCTATTAGATTACAGTGTTTCATTCCTCTTCTACATGAAGGGCTCCAGACCTCCGTCACGTCTCCTCTGCGTCTCCTGGATATTTGTATCTGATGCTCAGTGAGACGATCAGTTACATCAACAAGCAGCAACTCCACACGACACTGAAACACTCAAGTATCATCATTTCCCTCATTCAGCAGTCAAATAAGAGAGATATTGTACATCACAGTGGATTTCAGCTCCTCTGTGGCTCATTATGGCAGCAAGAGTGAAGATAAATCCACTTTTTAATCCCAAAAAGTTTAAAGAACAGACTGTATGCTCTCCTCGACTCCTGCAGCCGTCTGCTGGTTAACACTTGTTAACGTGTTCCTCCACACGGGTCTGTTGGTTCAATGAACCGCACAGAAACACAGATCATGTGTCTGACATCTGACAACAGCACCAACACGGTGCAGGTGAAGCAGCAGACGGCTCGCAGCTTCCTGTCACTCACACTGTGACTTTAAGCCTTAATATATAAAAGCTGTCATGAAGGGACGAAGTACGACAGAAACCAGCTGTCAACATGTTGATAACTGCTGTCAAGTTGGACATTTTAACATGGACTCTTACGGGTTCAACCCACTTTCGGGAGCCTCAGTAGGCCATTAGAGGAGCTGCTGTTTTTGGTACTTCTGTATTGGCTTCAATTAGAAGTGTGAAGTGAAGTGTGTTGCTCGGGACAGAGGAGCGGTGGATGAGCTGCAGATGTTGATGCTGATGAACTGTTATGAAGGAGAGGAGCTCTGTGTGGTCTCAGTGAGGACGAGGATGGTGTGAACACTGAGGTGACCAGACTCAGGGGACAGGAGGCGTCTCTGGTGACTCTGAGGAGGTGAGTTAACTGGTTTCAACACGTTGTGGAATTTTTGTCCGATAAGAGATTGAACGACGAGCTGCAGCTGTATCTGCCTCTGCAGATGTTACAATCTGATATAAAACTCAGAACATCTTCCTGTAATCTGTCAGCATCTTCTTATGAAATATCCGTTGATCAATGTGATGATAGTGTTTCATAGAAACTCAGCTTAGAGGAATGAACTGTCAGCCAGAGCGTCAACTTCATCTGTAATGGACAAAATGTTTATTTAACAAGGTGAGAACGAGTGGATCAGTACTCTGATCCATCAGAACCACAAACAGTTAGCTACAAGCAAGAGGCGAGCTCGTCCACAGGAGCTGGAGGCTGACGGACAGTTTGTATCCTCAGGGCCCGTCTGTCAGATCCTGTCACCTGGATCAGAATGATCCGGGTAATGACAGAATCATCTCACTGACTTTGTCGGACTATTTCACAACATTAGCCGGTTGGATCAGGGTGATTCTGATCTGACCGGATAGGTTATTCAAATCTGGACTTCGCCTCCTGGATCTGAACAGGATGTAAAGACATCGTGACCGTTTCAGGAAACGTCCTCGTCCACATGTCAGTGTACTGTTGTCTAACGTGTGACGTGTGAAGGTCATCACACACACAGGAAACCACTTTGATTCCTGAGGCTGCTGTGGCTACAGATAACCTCATCCTGTCTGTCTGTCTGTCTGTCCTCATCCTGTCTGTCTGTCTGTCTGTCCACATCCTGTCTGTCTGTCTGTCCTCATCCTGTCTGTCTGTCTGTCCACATCCTGTCTGTCTGTCTGTCTGTCTGTCCTCATCCTGTCTGTCTGTCTGTCCTCATCCTGTCTGTCTGTCTGTCTGTCTGTCTGTCCACATCCTGTCTGTCCGTCTGTCCTCATCCTGTCTGTCTGTCTGTCTGTCTGTCTGTCTGTCCACATCCTGTCTGTCTGTCTGTTCTCATCCTGTCTGTCTGTCTGTCTGTCTGTCCTCATCCTGTCTGTCTGTCTGTCTGTCCTCATCCTCTGTCTGTCTGTCTGTCTGTCTGTCCTCATCCGGTCTGTCTGTCTGTCTGTCTGTCTGTCCTCATCCTGTCTGTCTGTCAGTCTGTCTGTCCTCATCCTGTCTGTCTGTCTGTCTGTCTGTCTGTCTGTCTGTCCGTCCTCATCCGGTCTGTCTGTCTGTCTGTCCTCATCCTGAGTGAGTTTCAAACCTGGGGAACTGTAGCAACCAGGTGTTACTCACTGGACAGGGGTTGTCCCGCTGTTCCCTTGTTTGCAGGATGGAGAAAGGAGTCCACGTACAGATCTGTGAGGAGGATCAGGTCCGACTGTTCGATCTGGATCTGCTCTGAGGGACTGTGTCACAACAAGTCACTCTTCATACATGTTGGATCTCACCTGTTCATCAGTGACATCATCTATGACATCATCTAGATTGACACACACACACACACCTGTAGAATGGCAGTCTCTCAGCATCGACTATGTGGCAGCTCCATCACTCTGACTTCTCTCCATTAATGTTTCTTCTTCTTCTTCTTCTTCTTCTTCTTCTTCTTCTTCTTCTTCTTCTTCTATCCCTTTTTGATTTTTTTGGATTGTTTTTTGATAGAGGTGTCATGATTCTCCAAATCCACGACTCGATTTGACTTTTGATCTTAAAGTCATAATTCAATTTGATCTTCGACCTGCCGAGCCCCCAGAGTCTCTGGTACGGCTCTGAAACAAACTGCCATCCCTGCGAAGCCTGTAATCCCAGTTTGCAGCATATTTTAACTGGCTGGAAATCAGCTTTTGACGCAGGGCCCTGTGGTGCTTCATGCAACATTAATAGGGAATTCTGGGTTAAATTTGGCTTTCAATAATAATTCATGATTATTACAAGGGATAATGATTAATTATGATAAATAATAAAATCCAATTTACAGTAGATCACCTCGGGAAGAAGGGAAAAGAGCCAATTCATCAAATCAGTCTCTCATGAAAAGGTTCTGAACTGTCAGTTGGTAACTCTGATTAGTAATTAACTTAATAACTACAACCAAGATTACCATAACAGCTGTAATGGTCGAAGGATTTTGGAGTCTTTGTGTGTGTGACGTGATGCCACGTTAGAGAAGATGGTTAGTTGCATGTAAAGACTCTGAGTCTCTGTGAAACATATTTCAACTAACCTCAAATTAGCCGTGTAGCAAAGCAAACTACCAATAACCTGACATGACCTGAGATCACAATAACACCATGACAGTGAACTAACAAATAGATTGAACACATGTGCATTACATCAACCAGAGTTAAAAGTCCTATGCTTAGCCATGCTATGTTATGCTGTGTGCTATCTAGGCCCAGTTCAACATTACCAGTTTTGAAAATGTGCAGGAGAAGGTTGTAATTCCAATCTTGAACAATGCTGAGGCCCAGCAGCAGGAGTTTCAGGTGTTCAGGGGCTCCACCTTCACCATCAGCTGCTCCATCCAGCCACCTCCTCGAACATAGTACACAACTACACCAAGCTGGATGTCAATCACTCTGCCCATTTCCTGTTTGCTGTTGCAAAGCCCGCCCAACAAGGAAGCTACAGCTGTGTTTATCATGTCTATGTTTTCTCTCATAACTTCTCTTCTCAGAGCCGTCTGCTGTCTCAGGTAAGCTGCAGCAGAGAAATGAACGATTACTGTCATTGTATGACACGTCACTTCATATCAACCTTTATTTAAGCGTATAAATGTCAACAGCAAACAATGTGCTGTAGAGCAGAGCATGTATGAGGAGCACCTTCTGATGTGAGCCAAAGTCCTTTGAAGCAAGTCTTGCCACTTGGCAGCCATCTTGGCAACGCCGGTTGAATCAAACATCTCCAGGTTGAAGTGATTTCAGCAGATTTCAGGTCACTACAGTTGTTACAGTGTGTTTATTGGGATCTGTCTGAATCATGATTTTGTTCCATGTTTTGCATCAGATCCATCAGTCCTCATCATCAGAGCAGTCGTCCTGTCGCTGTCTCTGCTGCTGGTGAACGCTGCCCTTTATTTGTACTATAAGGTACTGACACACCTGTTGTTCAGAGGACTGACTGAAATGAAGCACTCAGTCTGTGTTTACTGACCTGAAGAGAGGAGTGACGCACTGAATCATGTCTGTTTGCTGTCATGTCTCTTCAGGCCAGCAGGGGGCAGAAGCTGGGCAGTCAGGAGAATATTGAGCTGGATTGTTTTGACCCGGGTGCTTCTGCAGCTGAAGGTGGGCTGAATGAAGAGGAGGAGACTCAGGGAGCAGAGAAGGACCTCCAAGGAGCTCAATCTGTTGATGTTTATCATTTAAAAAAATACGATGAATGGTCCAGTCCTGTCCCTGACAAAAAGTACAAACCATCTCATTTTTTTTGTACTGACATATGAACTTTAAGACTTTATCTTGTTGTCAGCAAGATTTCCTCCTCTGGTACATTGAATATGTACTTTTAAACAACATTTGTCTGAGCAGTGATGCATCAAAAATGTCTTTGTTAATATAACTGGAGCTCAGTGCTGCATCCAACACAGCTGACCATGACATGATGCAGGTGAAGATGCAGAACAACAGTCAGTCATTTATTTTTTACAGGCTGATCTATTGTAATGATGTGTTCACAGGTGCAGCTTGTCCTCACTGACACCAAGAAAGTGGGGCACATTACACTCTTAAATTAAATCACTGCACTGACTTTCTCTGTGTCAAAGGATAAATGTTATAACTCGTCTATAAAGAACTAAATACATGTCTGATTTAATTTTTCATATGAAGCATCCAGACGGCTCAGCTGATCAGGGACAGGTTTACTAAGTGTTCCCAGCAGTAAAACCAGGCGAGGTGGGGCAGCTTTTAGTTTCTCTGCTCCTTCCTGAATACCTGACGTCTCCTTTCACTGTCATTTAAATCAGGTTAACCCTGTTTACTGTGGCATTACAAAAAATATACATAAATATATATAACTACTTTTTGATCTGTAACTATTTGCTTGCTTTTGTTTTTATTAGCTTTTAAATGCAATTTTAATTTTGCTGCTTTTCTGTGCTCTTTTAATGCACTTTGAATTGCCTTGTGTCTGAATGGTGCTATTATAAAATCTTGCCTACATGACTTTTGTATCTGCTGATTACACTGATCACATGGATCACATTATAAAGGCAGCCACCGGCACCGACACCATCAGCCAGCCGGGTCCAGCTGCATCGGGCCGGCTCACGCTGCTGCAACTTTTACCTGCAACGTTCTCAAAGTTTCATCACATCACTGTAATCTCAGCTGCACGACTGCATCTCTGTGTTTTCATGTTTCTGCTGCTTCGTTTTACTGTGCAAACAATGACTTTTGTATCTGCTTAAACAGCACTGAGGTGAGATTCCTTCTATAATCCTCTGGAGGTTTTCTAAAGCCCTGTTCAAACCAAAGATTTGCAACAAGCTCAGTTGAAACTTGCAACTTCTTGCAATGTGTGGGACCTGTAAGTAAAATCCTCAGGTTCATCTATAGACTGACCTGCAGTAACAAGCTGCTGTGTTAATGTCTGTATATTGTAAGAAAGCGATTCACTTAACTTCACTCAGCGTTTGTGCAGAGTTGTTTCTGTGTAATCAGAACCTGTTTCACAAAGGTTTCTGATCAGATATCAGGAAGAACACTGAAGAGTCCACTGAGTTAATACTTTGTGAAACAGGTTTTTGTGTTGTGCCAGCCTCAGAAACAACACTGTGTCTGAGTGGACAGAGACCCCCCACAGGTCACACTGTCATTAAAATGCTGGTATTATGCATGCAGAGAAATCTACTGACTTGTTGTCCTCTTATCTCTGGTGGAATAAAGACATTTTGTTAAACAGGGTCAGATTAAAAGAATCTTACAGTCAGCAGTAATTTCAGTTTTCAGCGTTTCATCCTCGGATTTAAACATTTAATCATTTGATCCCTGAATCTTCCTGCTTACAGTTTTGATGCCAAGCTGATGCCAAGTTAAGACCTGAAACTTCAGGTCAGACTTGTTTTTTCGTTTCACTGGAAGTGGCAGTAATCTTGATTTATAAAGGAGGCAATGAGTTGTTATCACAATCATTTGGATGAGTGTGAGGACCGGAGGCAAACTCTTTATCAACTACACAAGATTATTATTTTTACGATGTTGGGATTTTTTTTAACATAAACTTGACAAAGAAACAAGTTCCCCGGTGCCTGAAAGAGTTGGTAAGTGGAACTCATGTTTCAAAGAATATAATTACTTCCTATTTTAATTATACTTATTACATTTCAGGCCATTTATTAAATGATAGACATGTAGTTGGATCATGTAAAGAAGTAAAGTGTAAATACGTGGCCTGATAACATAATGTTAATATAATGATAACATAAAGATAACATAATGATAACATAATGATAACATAATGCACAAATTCAACTAATTATTTTTCACAGTGAGATGGCAAAGAAAAGGCCAGCTTCCATTAAAGAGGTGCTTTTCAACACACTTGAAGATTTGCCAGAAGATGAATTCAAGAAGTTCAAATGGTTCCTGCAGGACCCCGACGTCCTGGGAGGGTTACCGGTCATCCGAAAGAGCCAACTGGAAAAAGCCAGCAGGACGGAGACGGTGGATATAATAACACAGACCTACAACCAAAAGCCTGCAGAGGTGGTGAAGAAGGTTCTCCAGAGGATCAAGAGGAACGATCTGGTGGAGGAGTTGTTGAGAACAGGAGCAACAGGTAAGTGAAACCTGCTATAATTATAATAAAGCTGTGCATCAAACATTTGTAGAGTTTAAGCTGAAAATCTTCCTGGTATTTCTTTGTGAGCCGATCTGCGTCCACAGTGTGTGTGCAACTTATATTACATAACTCATACTGCCTCCTCTGTCCTCTGCTTCTTGTTGCTCAACATAGCCATGACAGAAAGACCCAGACTGGTGCACAGGAGCTGGTATGGTGAATAGGGAACAGAGACTATGAAGCATGATTTGTGGTTAGTAAGGTAACTTTAGGGTTAACTCTGGCTTTTCACTTCTTATCAGGTTAAATCATCATAGTAACGTACGCTGCACACATAACCTGCTCCGGAGCAGATTGTGTTTGAGATCAACACATATCAAAGCTCCGCCCTCTGGCCAATCACTTCTCTGGACTGTTATCTCATCAATATAAGACCCTATGGAGACCTCTGAGCTGACCGCCACAGTGTAGGAGGGCCTCCTGTCTTCATCTCGTTTCTGTGTTGAAGCCTTGTTATTGTGCTTCTGTAGTCAGATATCATCTTACAACAGAGATGCACTGAAACTTGTATTTACTATCAGATATGAAAGTACAGGAAAGTCAAAGTTTGACTGGTGTTTGTGCAGTGAAACTAAAGTCAGATCTAAGGATAAATTCTTCTTTTGGCTGTATGCACTGTAATTTAAAGCACACTGACTTCACCTGCAATTTCAAAACACATAAATGATTTGTTTGCCTTGTTTTCAGGAACAGATGAAGACGTGTGTCACCAGAATCACTCTCCAGCTTCAGTGGAGCCTCCTCTGGGGTCTCTGACGCTCAGAGTCACTAAAGGTGCTCGGTAAGAGAGTCACCAGCTTTTCTTTGAGTGATGTCAAACTACAGACTTTGTGTGTTTTCAGTGTAAAACTGAATTCTGTTTAGCTGCTCAAAAGACCAAAAATCAACATTCACTCAGAAGTATAAATCACCAGCGAGGCCACACCATCAACACAAGGCATTTAACGATGTATTTGAACAATTTATCATGAAAATGAATGCGTGTGAGGCTTGACACATGTATTTCTACATGAGGTCTTGTGTTATGAGAGCTTCCATAGGGAAGAGCAGAGTAAATCAAATCAAATCAATTTTATTTATACAGCCCAAAATCACAATCACATTGCCTCAATGGGCTTTACAATCTGTACAGTGAGCGACATCCTCTCTCCTTAGACCCTCAATTCAATTGAGGAAAAAAATCTTTTAACAGGGTAAAAAAGACAATGGAAGAAACCTCAGGAGGAGCCACAGAGGAGGATCCTCTCCCAGGATGGACAAGACATGCAATAGATGTCGCATGTACAGAAAAGATCAACAAATAATAATAAATAATATTAATAATAAGTTTTATTTAGAAGGTGCCTTTCTGGACACTCAAGGACACCGTACACAAATGAGATAAAAGAAAACGGAAAAGAATAAACATCAATATCAATAAAAAACACACAAAATAAGAACAATTACAATAGATTGAAGGGATGGGACAGGGCAAGTGGCATCAGAGGGAATAGGCAGTTTTAAACAGGTGTGTTTTGAGTTGTGATTTGAAGTGGGGAAGTGATTCAATGTTTCTGAGTTGGGGTGGAAGTGAGTTCCAGAGGCAGAGCGGCTGAATGCTCTGCTCCCCATGGTGGTGAGACGGGGGAGGGGACAGACAGGTGTATGGAGGAGGAGGATCTGAGGGAGCAGGAGGGAGTGGGGACATGGAGGAGGTCTGACAGATATGGGGGGGCGAGGTTGTGAATGGCCTTGAATGTTACCAGGAGGACTTTGTATTGGATACGGAAATGAACTGGGAGCCAGTGGAGCCGCTGAAGGACAGGGGTGATGTGGTGGATAGAGGGGGTTCTTGTTATGATGCGGGCAGCTGAATTCTGGACCAGTTGAAGTTTATGGAGTGATTTGTGAGGGAGGCCAAAGAGGAGAGAGTTGCAGTAGTCCAGGCGGGAGGTGACAAGGCTGTGGACAAGGATGGCGGCAGTGTGGGGGGTGAGGGAGGGGCGGAGGCGGTTGATGTTTCGTAGGTGGAAGTAGTCAGACCTGGTAATGTTATTGATATGGGATTGAAAGGATAGTGTACTGTCAAGGATGACACCCAGACTCTTAACCTGGGGGGAGGGTGAAACAGAGGAGCTGTCAATAGTGAGTGAAGAGCTGTCGGTTTTGGATAGAGTGGATTTTGTGCCAATGAGGAGAAACTCTGTTTTGTTGCTGTTTAGTTTAAGGAAGTTTTGGGTGAACCAGGTTTTTATTTCAGAGATGCAGTCAGTGAGGGAGGTGGGTGGGAGAGAGGATGAAGGTTTAGTGGTGAGGTAGAGCTGGGTGTCATCGGCATAGCAGTGGAAGTGAATGTTAAATTTGCGGAAGATGTTGCCGAGGGGAAGGAGGTAGATGATGAAGAGGAGGGGCCCCAGGACAGAGCCCTGGGGCACACCTGAGGTGACAGAGGAGGGGGTGGATTTGAGGGACTTGAGTTGGATGAATTGAGTGCGGCCAGAGAAGTAGGATGTGAACCAGTCCAGGGGAGTGTGGGTGATGCCAATGGAGGATAGCCTGCTGAGGAGGGTGGTGTGAGAGGTGGTGTGAGTTGGCACCAGGTTTTTTCATAATTAGGGTAATGGCAGCTGTTTTGAAGGGTGTAGGGACAGTTCCAGTGGTGAGGGAGGAGTGGATGATAGCAGAAATGAGGGGGGCCAGAGAAGGGAGGCAGGTTTTAACAAGTTGGATGGGGAGGGGGTCCAATTGACAGGTGGATGGTTTGGATTTCTGGATGAGTTCTGAGATTTCTGAGAGAGTGGGGAGCTGGAAGGAGGAATATGAGTGAGGGTGGGGGAAGGTCAGCTGAGGTGCTGGGGTGAGGCAATGATCCAAGGTTCAGGTGGATGTTCTTGATTTTATCGGTGAAAAATGACATAATGGCATTGCAAAAGGAGGTTGTGTATAAGTGAGGGGGGCGAGAGTCCTGGGGTTTGGTGGTATTGTTGAGGAGGGAGAACAGTGAGTTGGAGTTTCCTTCATTGGCAGTGATTAAACTGGAGTATTAGTGGGTTTTGGTGCTGGCAATGGAGTCCTTATAGCGTAAGATGTGGTTATTGTACATTTCTTTGTGTATAGTGAGACCAGTTTTTCTATGGAGTCGTTCAAGTTGCCGACCTTTGGTTTTCATGAGACGAAGATCGGGGGTGAGCCATGGGGCGGAGACGGTGAGAGAGACAGATCTGTTTTTTAGCGGAGCAAGAGAATCTAGAATATTATGGAGTCCAGTGTTGTAATGCGAAACCAGATCATCGGGGGTGGACAGATTATGGATGTCAGGGTGGCAGAAGGACTGGACATTTGAAGTGAGAGAGGCGGGGTTAATATTCTTTATTTTCCGGAAAGCAAGGAGGCGTGGTGTTTTAGAAATGGAGAGAGTGAGTTTCACTGTAAAGAGGAGAAAGTGGTCAGTAATGGGGAGTTCATCAGCTGTTAGATCGAGAGGGGTGACACCAGAGCAGCAGATTAGGTCCAGAATATGTCCTTTGGAGTGTGTGGGAATAGTGGTATGTTGCTGACAACCGAAACTCTCTAGGCAGGAAGTGAAGTCTTTGGTGAGGGGCAGATTGGTATTGTCCATGTGGATATTGAAATCACCCAGCAGTATTATGTTTGGTGAGAGAGAGGACAGATGGGTGAGGAAAGCAGCAAAGTCAATTAAAAAGTCACTATTCGGTTTTGGGGGGCGGTAGACAGTAGCAATGATGGTTGGAGTGGGACCAGACAACTCACAGACAGTAGACTCAAACCTGCTGGAGATGGGCACAGATACCGGCGAGACTTTCCACTTCTCGCGGTGAATAATCACGAGACCTCCCCCCCGGCCAGAGCCACGGGGTTGACAGATGTAAACAAACCCACTAGGAGTGGATTCGTTGAGCTGGGAGTAGTCTTGGGGCTGTTGCCATGTCTCGGATAAGCAGAAAAAGTCTAGTTTACGGTCGGTGATGAAGTCCTGGCTAACACGCTATGGTCGACAGCCCGTTTGGTAGAATGTGGAGGGCGACGAGTGCGGGATCGAGAGCTGGACCAGATGGACTTTATTGCTGTTGAGCTGTTGTGTTGAAAATTCCGACGGGACCCTCGGTGGATGTATCTCCGTCGAGGCTGGAAGGTGATGTCCGGGTGGAGGTGGAGTGCCTCTGGCGCAGGTCCATGCAGGTGATAGCGCAGCTGGAGCAGGTCAGTGGCCGAGTAGTGGAGCAAACCTGCCACTGGCAAGTGGACGGGCAGTAGAAAGAGCCAGGCACAGACGAACAGGATGTATGTCCTACCAGCCCACATCGTGGACGAGGACTCAGGCAGCGTTGACGGCCAGAGAACGCCAGGCAAGGCTTAAATCAGGACAGGACAGGTGAGCCAGTAGTGCAAACTCATACAGACGATGGTGCTGGCAAGTCGTGGAGATATTCCGAATGAGGGCAATTACACTGTCCGATTAGGTCACAAGACCATACAATAAACCCGGAGCGTTAAAAACTTAAAAAGTTACTGACGAGCAGCGGCAGCTAGTTGCGCCAGCATTCACTCTTCGGCCATCTTCATGTATACCGAATCAAATAAACAGTTTAAAAGTTGCATTGACAGAATATCTGATACAAATTATAATATACAGTCGTCCTCAAAATTATTCATACCCTTGCTAATTTTTGTGATTTTCTATTTTTGTGATGAAATGACTGCATTTTTTCAAGTTTGTTTATGAGGTATATGTGACCAACAAGTGAAAGAATGACAACAATACACAATTCAAGAAATTCTTCATTTCAGGGGTATTTTATTCAAGGATTCCCAAAAAATGCCATGTTCAAAATTATTCATACCCCTGACAATATCTCAACAAAAATCTTTGTCCTGTGGTCATTTCAAAATGTTACAATGGAATAAATACCATTAACATTGTTGAACAAATGTTAAACACTGATTTAAAAAAAATAGCATCTTTCCAGAAGAGTATAAATAGAGGAAAAGTGTTCTGGTCATTCTCAATTTCGGGTCATTATGGTCAAGAAGAAGGAGCTCAGTGAAGACCTACGTCGACGTCTTGTGCGTGCCCACAGTGAAGGAAAGGGTTACAAGGCCATTTCAAAGCAGTATGATGTCCCTGTGGCAACCGTCCAGAGCATAATTAACAAGTACAAGAAATTCAATACTGTTAAAAACCTCAGCAGGCGTGGCAGGAAGCATAAGGTGTCCCCCAAACTTGCCAGGAAAATATGCCGAGAGGTCAACAACAACCCCCAGACCACAACCAAGGCCCTAATTGAAATGCTTGACCAGGCAGGGACAAGGGTCTCACGGTCCACCATTGAGCGAGTCTTGCACAGAGGAGGTCTCCATGGACATAGGCCTCGGAAGACGCCGCTGCTCAGGAGGAAACATGTGCAGGCTCGCCTGGCCTTTGCTAGAGGTCATTTGAAGCAAGATCCCAGCTTTTGGTCAACCATCCTGTGGTCTGATGAGACCAAGTTGGAGTTATTTGGCCATATGGATGCTCAATATGTCTGGAGGAAGAAAGGCGAAGCATATAAACCAAAGAACACTGTGCCCACAGTCAAGTACGGTGGTGGAAGCATAATGCTATGGGGATGCTTCTCTTCCAGTGGCACAGGGAACCTAGTCAAGGTCCAAGGAATAATGAAAAAGGAAGATTACATCAGGATCCTTGATGAAAACGTGAAGGAATCTGCTGAGAAACTACAGCTTGGCCACAACTGGACGTACCAGCAAGACAATGATCCCAAACACACTGCCAGGGTAGTGAAGAAATGGTTCAAGGACAATGATGTCAACGTCCTAGAATGGCCAAGTCAGAGTCCTGACCTGAATCCCATCGAGAACTTGTGGCATCACTTGAAGACCAGAGTGATGGCTAGGAAACCGACCAACCTGACCCAGCTTGAGGCTTTCGCAAAGGAGGAATGGGCAAACATCCCACAGGAGACATGCAGGAAGCTTGTGGACACATACAAGAATCGTCTCAAAGCAGTCATAAAAAACAAAGGCTATGCTATTGACTATTAAAGAAAGACATTGGACTAGGGTATGAATAATTTTGAACATGGCATTTTTTGGGAATCCTTGAATAAAATACCCCTGAAATGACGAATTTCTTGTATTGTGTATTGTTGTCATTCTTTCACTTGTTGGTCACGTATACCTCATAAACAAACTTGAAAAGATGCAGTCATTTCATCACAAAAATAGAAAATCACAAAAATTAGCAAGGGTATGAATAATTTTGAGGACGACTGTATGTGAAGTGTGTGGATCCAGGAGACGACTGAGCAGACGAGGCATCGCCAGGTGGTGCCCGAGCCACACGACCTCCTGTCCACCGTGGTGACAGACAGAGAGATCAGAGTGAAGAGGCCTCAAAGTTTACAGGAATACAGTTATAAGGAGATAGTGAAACAAAGGAGAGCAATGATCCAGCGGAGCCCAGGGTGTGACAATCCGGATCCGACAGTACGTGAGGGAGCAGGAGCCAGGAGAGGTAGATGGTCCCTGGTGCCCGAGGTCCAACAGAAGGGAGCCTGAATGAAAAGAGAGGAGGAGGAGGAGGAGGAAGCTGTAGAGAGTGAGAGAGCGACATAGCTTGCAGCTTGTGGGGACAGAAAACAAACAAAAGTTAGAGAAATGTTAATCAGAATAAACAGATTGATTCTCGTCGGCAGGACAGTGTGGAGTCTAATATTATAGTTAATTCATTGAGACTGAGACCGACCCACTGAACAAGCTAGCAATCGATGA
Source organism: Pagrus major (assembly GCF_040436345.1). Classification (NCBI taxonomy): domain Eukaryota; kingdom Metazoa; phylum Chordata; class Actinopteri; order Spariformes; family Sparidae; genus Pagrus; species Pagrus major. The sequence continues at coordinate 28,676,089 of NC_133226.1, read as the reverse complement.
CAGGACTAATTAAAGGCTAAGTCAAAGAAGTGAGTTTTGAGTTTAGATTTAAAGGCGTCAGTAGAGCCAGATTGTCTGATGTCAGCTGGGAGGTTATTCCAGAGGAAGGGGCCCGATAGGAGAAAGCCCTGCAGCCAGCTGACTTCTTCTGAACCCTGGGAACCGTCAGGAGCCCTGAATTTTGAAAGCGCAGTGCACGAGTTGGAGTATACGGTATAATAAGATCTGACATGTACGACGGGGCAAGGCCGTGTACAGTTTTGTATGTCATCAGCAGCACCTTAAAGTCTGATCTTATATGTATTGGGAGCCAGTGCAGTGAGGCTAGGATTGGTGTAATATGATCAAATTTTCTTGTACGTAAGACTGCAGCATTCTGAACTATATGAAGACTTTTAGTGCTTTCACACGGAAGACCCGAAAATAAGGCATTGCAATAATCCAGCCTAGATGAAACAAAGGCATGAATCAGGATCTCTGCGTCAGCCGTGGACAGGAAGGACCTAATTTTATCTATATTGCGCAGGTGGTAGAAAGCGATCTTAGTAAAGAAGTCAGCCAAAATCACCCAGCATACGTGGCACACACACTGAAGTAAACCCGCTCCCAGGACACCACCACCAGGACACCAGCACGCCACCACCGGTCTCCAACAACTGAAAAGAGAAATAAACAAATCAGCGGGCAAATAAAACAAAATTAAACAAAATAATTTCAGATGTTAACGAAATTATAACTGTTGGGCAAATAAACTTAACACAACCAATATCAACAACTGTCCACTATTAACTCATGTAGACTAGTAATAAACAAAAGAATATGAAAAGAACAAACAAAAGGAAGCAAACAAAATTCAACCTAAATAATTACATAAGCTAAATAGAACTAAATAAGTAGTCAAACCAAAACAATTACAAAATTACTCAAATAATCAACCAGGGGGTAGGCCCCGGTTAAAACACACGCTGGATGAGCGCCCCTGGTAGAGCTACTTGGGACACGGTGTGCGCCGCGAGAGACAGGTGGCGGTGGACACAATATGCCAGCCAGAGCAAAGCACGTGGAGCAAACAGCAGCGAGGCAAAGCAGCGTGGAGACAAAGCATCAGCAGACAAAGCAGCAGCGACCCCAATGAGCTGATTGCAGTTAGTCCTAATCATGGGAAAATACTGTTAGTGTAGCTATATTACCAAGAAATGCTGCGGTTGCTCGCTACGCTAATACACACATACCTCTTTTTGACCAAACATGGGGACACACACACACACACTCGCACAGGAGGAGGGGGGGAGAGAGGACTCCAGCCGCCGTCTGCATTTACCTGAGACCACACTAGCGTTAGCCGTCAGACAGCATCAACTACATTGCCAAAAGAGAGAACACTTACCAAGCAAGAAATACACCACAGCACATACCCGGAGCAGCGCACAAGCAGTCACCCTACAAGACAACACAAACGCCGTGAGCACACAGAGAGAACCGAGTGACCAACGTGGTGAAGCAGCGTGGCGGCCATACCTGTCGGACCAGACAACCTTTGGCCCGGAAGTGACACACCAGTGACAGGAGTGCAAAAGGAAGAGGCGGTGGAGGATGGCTGCTTTTATGCCAGCCCACATCATGACGGCCACTAGTGGCGCTAAACACAAGCAGTGACACTAAATAACATGGACGGCACATCTATGCTCCTACAACTGCATACAAGCAGGTCTCTAATTTCTTGATTTGAGATATATCATCAGCTTTTATGGGCACATACAGCTGAGTGTCGTCCGCATAGCAGTGGAAATGTTTTCCATAACTCCAAATAATTTGGCCGAGAGGTGAAATATATAAAGAGAAGAGCAAAGGGCCCAGAACAGAGCCCTGGGGAACTCCATACTTCACATCAATAAATATTGATGTAGTACTATTGTAAGAAACACACAGTGTTCACAGGTAAGACTTCAGCCAAGCGAGAGCCAGGCCAGAGATGCCAAATTGACTTTCAAGTCGGTCTGACAATATGCCATGATCTATGGTATCAAATGCAGCGCAGTAACCAAAGCACTGAGGTAGAGTTTGAGTCTAAAGTAAGTAGAATGTCATTTACCACTTTAGTAAGGGCCGTTTCGGTGGAATGACAGGCTCTGAAAGCTGATTGAAAAGGTTCCAGGAGATTATTATTAAGTAGGTAGCCTGAAAGTTGCTGCGACACAACTCTTTCGAAAACTTGGAAGGTTGGATACTGGTCTATAATTATTTAGAGATCCTGGGTCGAGGAGTAGAAACATGGAAGAGGGGGAGAGGGTTAGCTAGGTCTTTATGTTAAAGCTGAATAAATAAATTCAGCTTTAACATAAATAACAGCTGCAGAAGAAGAGAGTAGCCTTAGTTTTCTGTATTAAGGATAGCAGAGTGCAGGAAGGCACCAAGACAGAGGTCACTTGTAGGTGGTCCGCGGTCCAGGTCAGGACACAGATGGTGTCCAATACGGACCTGAACTTATGGAGAGGGAAAGACAGTCTGTTCAGTTGTTAAGACGTGTTGTGATTGTTTACTGTGAAGTTGGTTGAGACTGTTATCATGTGAAATGAAGTTCAAAATGAGGAAACTTAAGGTACAACTAATTTTTCAGACGATCCCTGTTATATATTTAATGCAGCGCTTATTTTACTTGAAATGAGTAAAGAACATTTATTTATTATAAAAGTACTTATTAAAATCTCTTCAGTTAGATGTGTAAACTGACAATACTATATAATAAATGTGATATAATTGTTCTGTGTTGCCAGCTGTTGACTACATACAGACATTGATACAACTATTAGATACTTCAATATACTGTACATGTAATTAGATCTCAATGCAAGTTATGACATTATGTTGTTCCAAACCTTTGCTTGAGGGAATTTTCTCTAACTGGACCTCTTTTAGGAAGGAATGGGTAATGAAACCCGGTATTAAACGGGCCCCGGGGCTAAATTCTTAAAGACCACAGGACATGTATAGGTTTCTGAGTGGCTCGCTCACAGTTTTCATCTGTGGTGGCTACATCCACCTCAGATATGTTGTCAACCTACTGTGTCTAATCAGGAGAGCACCGGCTACATGCAGATGTGGCTCATTCAGAAATTAATATATTTGAGATCTGGATCTGAATGAGACTTCTACCTGGTAACACTAAATAATAGAGGAATAAAGGTTATAGACTTCACATACATACAGATATGCTGCAGTAAATGAAAATAAAGCAATGTTGATCCTGTTCATAACTTGTTTAATTGTTTTTCTCTGCAAAAACAAAAAAAGACCCAATAAGAGAACTGCTACAGTACCAGATCGATAGGAGAATCAGTCGGGGTTAGGGTTAGTACCCATCCCTATGCTGCTGTATTACTTTGTGTGTAGTCTGCCCACACCTTAAGAGTGAGGGCTGAACTGATTAGTAATTGATGACTGATTTGAGAATGAGGTGAGAATGTGTGAGTGTTGATTGAATTTCTGCTTTTTCCACAGGATCTCATCAGTCTATGAAGACATCATCACTAAAAGCAGTTCGCTCCGTTCAGGATCGCCTGCTGTCTACCAGCTGAAACACAAGAAGAAGAAGTTTGGAGCTCTGACAAGAATAACTGTTGGTGAAAAAGACCCTGCAAAGACAAACAGAACCATCTTACTTGTTGGTGACACAGGAACAGAAAAATCTACTCTGGTCAACGCTCTGGTCAAGTACGCCACGGGAGTGGAGGCGGACGGTGTCTGGTCTCATCTTGCAAAGGAAAAGAAGAAAAGTCGATCCAAGAGTCAGAAATCAGATGTGATCGTATACCAGATCTTTGGATTTGAAGGTAAAACTCTGCCCTACTCTCTGACCATCATCGATATTCCTGGATATGGAGCAACCGGTGGGATTGAAAAAGATGTCATCATCAGTCAGAGTTTATATGACTTGTTCAGCTCAGAAGACGGAGTCCATGAGATCAATGCAGTGGGTCTGGTGCTGAAAGCAACTGAGACTCGAGTAAGTGGTCGACTGCGGTGCATCTTTGATTCAGGGTTGTCTGTGTTTGGTAAAGACGTGAAGAAGAATACCGTTGCCCTCATCACACACTCTGATGGAAGAACACAAAAAAACGCTCTGAAAGCCCTCGAGGCTGCAAACATTAAGTGTGCCAAAGATAAAAAGAATCAGCGTGTTCACTTCCTGTTTAACTTCCAGACAGAAGACAGGACCAAGGACACAGAAGAGCTTCAACATGCAGATACACCAACAACAAATGGACTGTGTCAGTTCACAGACTTTCTGGAAAAAACTCCACCTCAACAGCTGGAGACGACCATGGATGTCTTAAATTCACGCATCCAACTGACAGCCTGCATCAAAAACCTGAAAGAGAGAGCTGAAATGATCCAACTTAAACAGAAGAAAATCCAACAGGCTCAGGAAGCTCTGAAGAAACATAAACAAGAGATGAAGAACAATGAGAATGTTCCTGAAGAAGAGGATGAGGACAACACAGTTAAAGTACCTATCAGAGGTGGAAACAGGTGGTGGGGGTGTGGGTTGTTTGATACAGAGCCCGATGGCTCCACTTCCAGTACCAGGGAGTGTCCTGCATCAGCTCCCGTTAAAGAGAAGAAGAAGACAAGCAAAGTTAGAAAGGCCATAGAAGATATGAGAGAGAAGTATGGAAGAGGTAAAGGAGACTGTGAGAGCCTTCTGGAGAATCTGGAGAAGGAAATGGAAGAACTTCAGAAAGAGAAAGATCAGTTGTTGGAGGAAACCTTCCAGCATGTTGTCAATCTGGAGAAGATCGCCCTGAATGTGGATTCACTGTCCACTCATGTCCACTTGGACTTCCTGATTGAGAAGATGAAGGAGAAGGGAGATGCAAATAAGGTCAAGAAACTGGAAGAGATGAAAGGTCGAGTGAATAAAGGAGTCCTGGGAGCACTGCGGTACAAACATACAGCAGCTGTCAAAGTAGCAATGAAGTAAGTGAATAGTATTCTGACCTGTTACTGTCATGAAGTCCAGTCCAACACCACTGCAGACTGCAACCTTAATGATACACGTAGTTACAATAACACCTCTCTGACAGCATCAGGCAACACTGAATGTAGAATGAATGACTGAGCTGTACTGGACTGCATCAGATTTTACAGATGAAGCTAATAAAGTGGCCATATGTTAACAGCTACATTATAGTGTGCTATAAACATTTTTATACATGTTTATGTGTTGTTAATGAAACTGAATCTATACATGCAATTAATGTGTACATGATCTCGTTCCTCTGCAGGAAAACGATTGCCTCATTGAAAAACAAGGACATCATCTCGAAAAGTGTTCTGATCCAATCAAAATCTCCTGCTGTCTACCAGCTGAGACCAAAGACAGAGGATATCAGATCTCTAAAAAGAATGACTCTTGGTGAAAAAGATCTGAACCAGACAAACAGAACCATCTTACTTGTGGGAGAAACAGGAGCAGGAAAATCTACTCTGATCAACGCTCTGGTCAACTACGCCATGGGGGTAGAGTGGGAGGATGATGTCTGGTTTCAGATTGTAGAGGAGGAGGAGAGAAACCAATCAGAGAGTCAGACATCAGATGTGATCGTGTACCAGATCTTTGGATTTGAAGGTAAAACTCTGCCCTACTCTCTGACCATCATCGATACTCCTGGATATGAATGTAACAGAGGGACCGAACAAGAAGACGTCATCAGTCAAAGATTATTTGACTTGTTCCGCTCAGAAGATGGAGTTCATGAGATGAATGCAGTGGGTCTGGTGCTGAAAGCAACTGAGAATTGTCTGAACGATCGTCTTAAATACGTCTTTGATTCAGTGGTGTCTCTGTTTGGAAAAAACATGGAGCAGAGCATCGTCGCCCTCATCACACACTCTGATGGTCTGACACCTGAAAACGCTCTGAAAGCTCTCAAGGCTGCAAACATGAAGAATGCCAAAGATGGAAAGAATCAACCTGTTTATTTTCTGTTCAATAACTGTCAGAGCACACAGAAAACACAGAGAAATCAGGATCATTTAAAAAGTGCATGGGACTTAACAACAGACGAAATGGGCCAGTTCACTGACTTTTTGGAAAAAGCTGCACCTCAGAAGCTGATGACAACTGTTGAAGTGTTGAATACACAATTCAGACTGACGGCCTGCATCCAAAACCTGCAAGAGAGGATCAAGTTGACTGAACTGAAACAGAGAGAAATCCAACAGACTCATGATGGTCTGAAGAAACATGAAGAGGAGATGAAGAACAATGAGAAGTTCACTTTAGAAATTGATGTGCCCTGTAAGGAAAAAGAAAGTAGTAAGAAAGGAGCGACCTGCTGTAAAGTCTGTAAGGAGAACTGTCACTATCCGTGCACACTGGCTCTAAGTCCAAAATGGTGTGATGTCATGAAAAAAGGCTGCTGCGTTGTGTGTACCAAGAAGTGTCCTGTGTCAGATCATGAGAAAGAAAAGAAGATCTACGTGAGCAAGACAACGAAAGTTCAGATGGACCTGAAATATGTGAGAGAAAAGTATGAAAGAAGTAAAGCCGACTGTGAGATGACAACAAGCCTTCTGGAAACTCTGGAGAAGGAAATGGAAGAAGTGACAGCAGTCAAGTATCAGTTGTTGGAGGAGTCCTTCCAGCATGTTGTCAAACTGGAGCAGATCGCCCTAAATGTTGATTCACTGTCCACTCATGTCCACTTGGACTTCCTGATTGAGAAGATGATGGAGAAAGGAGACACAGAGAAGGTCCAGAAACTGGAAGAGATGAAGAGTCGAGTGGATGAAGGAACCAGAGCAGCGGAGCTTCACAAACCAACAGCAGCTGGCGAAGAAGCAGATGAGTAGGTAAACAACACAACTGAGAGCAGACAGCTGTGTAGAAAACCAGCTGTACACTGCTGATTACAAAAGTTTTTATCATGTTTTTTATAAAGTACTTCTATAATGTCGATGTAATCGCTACATGAGGAAATTAACATGTAATCACTTGTTAAATGTGTAATTCATGGAGACAGCGCCCTCTGTGGTCTGTAAGCACTGTTTGTTCTTGTAGTTTGATGTTTCATCACCAATAGTTACTTCACTGTACAGATGACCATCAGTGACAGCTGAGTCATCATGTTTTAGTGCTGAGAACAGTTCTTAGTGTCCAACAGCTGTTTGTAAATGGACTGAGGACGCCCCCTGGTGGTTAATGTTGAGTAGGACAGCACCCTCCCTGTCCTGTATCACAAACTGAACTCAGTCAGATCCCACAATTATTTTTTGCGAGGGAAATTCCTGTTATCATCATGTTTTTCTCCAATTTGATTATATTTTTGTTCAGATGATCGTGCTTTTGCTTGTGTGGTATGAATAGACGTGTCTTATATATCCACCATGATATTATAATGTTGAAGTTGTTGTGAAACTAAATAGAAGTAAACTCATTATAAAGGAGTTCAGCCTGGAGGGGTTAAACCTCTTCCTGTGTGTTGTGACAGTGTTAATAACAGCAGGATGTATGTGTGGAGGAGGTCAAGGTGCAGCTGGTGGATGTTTGACACTTTGTGATGTTCAGTCAATAACAGCTTGAGTGAAATCATTTGCATCCTGTTGTTGGCTTCAGTTAATGTATGTTATCTCAACGTGCTATAAGAACTAACTATCCTCACTCATATCTCTGTAATGCTGATGGTGGCTCTGGTTTGCAATAAGATAATAAAGATGAACTGAGAATCTGAATATTGTGTCTAGTAATTCAGTACTAAATCACATCTGCACTTAACAAGGAATTTCTGATTTTCAGTAAATTGTTCTGCAGCTGGGCAAAATGTTCTGTGTTCGCTACAGCTTGCAGCTGGGCGTCACGCTGGTATAGTAGTGCTATTTGACCAAGCACCTCTGGTATGGTGCGTTGCAACTTTCCAGCTGGGTCACTGACATAGCTTATTAGCTTCTGTAATTTGTCATAGTAAATGCTAATGTTATAGCTATTCAGGTGGCCACTCTCCTTTATGGAGAGGCGAAGGAGACCAGCGACCACATCCTTCAGGGCTGGGTCGTCTGGCTCGTGAGGAGCTCCAGCTCCTGTCACACTGGGGTTTTGTCTACTCATTTTACTGAAGTAGCAGCGACAACCAGTGGGCTCAATAACTTATGTGAGTGGCTGCTATGTTGCTGATGCTGATGCACAGGTGAGAGGCTTTACCTGTGACTTACAATCCTACCTGTTAGTAGATGTTAATGAGGTGGCTTCAGCACTCTGGGGTAGTAATAGCCAAGTTAATAGTGTTAGTGACCTCAGAATCTTAATAGCATGCAAACTATTTAGGGCTAAATGAAAAAAGTAACCACTAGTACACCACAGCAATCTACAAACCACAGATGAATATTTTTGGCGAGTTATGAATACTTAATTTCTAAACAAAAATTTAAAATCCCCCCCAAAAAACATTTTTTTAAATTAAAAAAATAAATAAAAATGAAAAATTCTGGTTATTGTGCAGAAATGTAGCAATAAAGCTGGTTTAAGATGCCCTCACACAGGGCACCATTGTTGGAATTGTGGTAGGGCAGATGTGGTTATTAGAAATTAATAATCACTGATAGTAATTATTAAAATCAAATTAATCAAAATTTATAATCAAATAATTAAAACAGGGCACCACCCTGGAATCAGGGACCAATAACTAGACCAAAAACAGTCTCAAAGAAGGGTTCACTTTAACTGTAAATATTTGTAAAATATTTACAATTAAAGGAACAGTGAAGGAAATGAATCCGAGCACTGACCATCACAACCAGTAATTACCACAAAACATATGCACAAAATTATCACAGAAAACTGCTCTGTACAATATGATAGAATTTATTAATGTTAGCAAATTGATCAAATCAAGATGGTGGAGACAAAGACAAAGGAGCCCTCTTTGCTATGCTCAAAGCGTAGCAAAGAGGGAGAAACAGCTGTGCAGACACAATACTCGCCTTCTTATGGTCCACGTGCAGGCGACTCTATTGTCCGACCCATGTGGTGAGGGTCCCAACACGTGATTATAAACAGTGAGCGGGTACATGTTTAGATTAACGGGTGAAAAAAACACACAGATGTCATCATCATGACGTGTACCGTCACGTCTCTTTTGGATCCGCAGCGCCAACTTGCTGTATGAATTGACACACTGGTGCGGCTTTACGCCGGAGCTGCTTGTTTCTGTGTGAACAAACAAAGGAGGAGAATTGGCTAACCTCCGCTGTGGAGATAATGAGGAGTCTCTGTGTGAAAAGGGCTACTGTCTCAAATACAACATGTCATTTCATAACAACCTTTATTTAAGCGTATAAATGTCAACAGCAAACAATGTGCTGTAGAGCAGAGCATGTATGAGGAGCACCTTCTGATGTGAGCCAAAGTCCTTTGAAGCAAGTCTTGCCACTTGGCAGCCATCTTGGCAACGCCGGTTGAATCAAACATCTCCAGGTTGAAGTGATTTCAGCAGATTTCAGGTCACTACAGTTGTTACAGTGTGTTTATTGGGATCTCTCTGAGTCATGATTTTGTTCCATGTTTTGCATCAGATCCATCAGTCCTCATCATCAGAGCAGTCGTCCTGTCGCTGTCTCTGCTGCTGGTGAACGCTGCCCTTTATTTGTACTATAAGGTACTGACACACACCTGTTGTTCAGAGGACTGACTGAAATGAAGCACTCAGTCTGTGTTTACTGACCTGAAGAGAGGAGTGACTCACTGAATCATGTCTGTTTGCTGTCATGTCTCTTCAGGCCAGCAGGGGGCAGAAGCTGGGCAGTCAGGAGAATATTGAGCTGGATTGTTTTGACCCGGGTGCTTCTGCAGCTGAAGGTGGGCTGAATGAAGAGGAGGAGACTCAGGGAGCAGAGAAGGACCTCCAAGGAGCTCAATCTGTTGATGTTTATCATTTTAAAAAATTAAGTGAATGGTCCGGTCCTGTCCCTGACAAAAAGTACAAACCATCTCATTTTTTTTTGTACTGACATATGAACTTTAAGACTTTGCTTTATCTTGTTGTCAGCAAGATTTCCTCCTCTGGTACATTGAATATGTCATATTTGTACTGTACATGGCTGAGCAGCAGGACGACTAATTACCTAGACTTTGGCAAAAAACTAATCAGATAATTCAAATGAGAGCATTAACAACCCTTTGTTTACCTTTGAAATCAAGGATTTTACTTAATTTGTAGTTACTGATTTTTCTTATTTCAGATAAATTTTATTGGATTTTGTAATTCAGAATTTTGCTTATTTTTTATTAAAGGACACATATGTTATTGATTGTCAGACTCATCCTTATATTTTGGGTTACAACTAGAACAGGTGTACATGCTCTAATGTTTAAAAAACACATGATTTTCCTCATGCTGTCTAATGCTGCTGCCTTATGCTTAACCTCTGTCCCAGACGCTCTGCTTTGGCTCAGGTTTCTTTGAGCCTCCCTTCCAGAAAGCCCTGTCTGCTTTGATTGGTCAGCTCACACAAACCTGGACAGGCACTGCCCACTTTGTCTCCGGTGAGCTCTGTTTAGCTTGTTCAGAGAAGAAGAAGCATTTAAAAATGAAATCACCAGCAGCTGTCGTCATGTTCAGTCTTCAGTCTGAACTTCAGTCTTGAAATCCAGTCGATTTCTCTATGAGTGGAGTTTCAGTAGGTTGCCCTCTATGTCTGAAAGAGTTACATGAGCCTGATAAAGTGTGAAGTGTCTGGAGAGCCCTGCTAAGTTTCATAATAGTGTTTGGTTACAACTTATGCCTAATTTCCAATATAAATGGCTGTTCTGCTGCCAATATATAAAATTGCAAATGTTTATTCATAAGAATTATGACCCTACAACTTTGTTCAGACCATATATTACAGAAGATTTGGCCAACCCAGTACGTCAATATTTTTTTGGACATATCTGAGGATAAATGTGCCTCTTGAAGAACCACAACGTCTGTGTGTAAGTGTGTATGTAATTATTTATTTAGTACCTTTCTGCTATTTATTTGTACTTATTTGCTGTCACCTGAATTTACTCCCCGTTGGGGAATCAATAAAGGCTCCTGTAAGGGATTCAAAGGCTTTATTGTCATTTGCACAAATTACCAAGCTATCAATGCAATGAAATTCTTAGTATAAGTTATGTGGTGAATTAGCCTATTTAAAAATATAATAGTAAAAACTGAAAGATTGATGATATTATTCCCGGAGCCTTCTTTCAACAACTCGATTCAGTTATTTCTTCTGATAGTATATGGTGGGGTAAGCAGCAGCTCCTTAACAAGACTCAACAAGCTACTGGAGGTCTGGCTCTCCCAAATTTTTCTTTTCTATTACTTGGCTGTTAACATGTGCTGACTTGCGTTTTGGTCTTCCTGTTAGAACGATGATATTGTCTCAATTTAGGAATATTTATCCTGCACAGCTTCTCTCTTCTAAGCCCAAAACGCTCCATTCAAACCATCATCTCGGGACATAGTCTTTCAAGAATGGCACAGGAATGGTATTAAACATTTCAAAACTGTGTTCATAGACAACACTTTGGCAGTATTTGAGTTGGGTTTTGGTGAAATCCCAAATATACATTTGGATGATATCCCTTGTAGATATTTGGTGATAACCTAAAACAATTTCTTTAACCCCTTTGTTCTGTAAAACGAAATATAGCCGAGCACTATTGTGGGTCTTCCCCCAGACCTGGATGTATGTAACACACTTCCAGTTTCTGAAGTAAAAAATGCTTGCGAGGGCAAGATGAACTAAACCTGAAAAGTGTCGAAAGAAAAACACGACAGAAAACGGCGGAGAATATGGACGAAGGAGCAACGTCGTCAAGGGTAACAACGGCGCCACAGCTAGCAACGACGCCACAGCTAGCAACGGCGCCACAGCTAGCAACGACGCCACAGCTAGCACCGCCAGGCAAATTCGACTTTGCCAATACAAAAGAATGGCAGAGATGGATGAAGCGTTTTGAACGCTACAGGTGTTACGGCCCCCAGCCGTTAGTGTTTGCCGTTAAGGCCTCATGTAACTTGTATTGTAGCTTTGGTGTTTATTTCCTCATCTGCTGTTTTCAAGCCCGAGTGAGCGTTCCTGTTTCCACTGCACCATCTCTGCCTGATTGACAGGTCCTGCCTCCTGCCGCCAGCCATTGGTCCTCTGCAGCTGCAGCCGGTGAGCCTGACGAGCTGTCAACGAGCGGTCCAGCTTCATATAGCAGTGCTCTTCAGACAGCATTCGAGGGCTGTCACTGTGCAGTGTGACTTTCCTCCTTGTTTAGCATCGGGGTTGGACAAGCAGTCCCAGGAGTTTCAGGTGAACGCTTTCATGTATGCCGCCGGCGATGACGCCGAAGATATCCTGAATGTATTGCCCCTGACAGAGGCGCAGAAACAGTCATACCAAGCAGTAATGGAGGCTTTCACTGCACACTGTGTAAGCAAGAGGAACGTCATCTTTGAAAGAGCGTGCTTCAACAGGAGGAACCAAGAGCCCGGTGAGAGTGTTGAGTCTTTCATAACTGCAGTGCACACACTAGCTGATCATTGTGAATTTGGAGCCCTGAGAGAGCAGCTGATAAAGGACAGATTTGTGGTCGGCATACGAGATGCTAAATTGTCAGAAAGCCTACAGTTGGATGCAGATCTGACATTAAACAAAGCTATAACAAGAGTGAGACAGAGTGCAGCAGTGAAAAAACAACAGCCAGTGCTACGTGGGACAGAGCAGACCACAGGACATGTTGAGACAATATACAAAAAGAACACCAGGGGGCAAAAGGCAGTGAAAGAGAAGATGGACACACAGTCATCTGGATGCAGCAGGTGTGGACAGGTGAGGAAACATCTGTGGAAGGACTGCCCAGCTCGTGAGGCTGAGTGCAGGAAGTGCCATAAAAAGGGACACTTTGCAAAGAAATGCAGGTCTACAGGTGGTGTCCATGACATTTCTGCAGCACAAATAGAGAGTCAAAAGGAGGAGGACTTTGCTTTTTTGGGAGAAATGTGCTCAGAGGAAAGTAATGAGTGGGACGAAAAGCTGCAGTTGAATGGAGAAGAGACTGTTTTCAAAACTGGACTGCGGCGCAACTGTTACAGCAATCCCAAGCAGCATGTTCTCCATTAAAAAGCATGGGACTTTGCAGCCACCAGGTTAAGTGCTGTATGGACCAGCAAATCACAGACTGGATGTTAAAGGACGATTTAAAGGGAAGCTGAGCTTCAAAAAGAGTGCATCTGAGCAACACATTTATGTCGTTGAGGGACTGTGCAAGCCACTGCTAGGTCTCCCTGCATTAAAAGCTCTCACTCTCATACAGCGGGTCTATGCAGTTCAAGCCCAGCAGGAGGACTTTAAAGCCCAGTACCCCACAGTATTTTTCCGGCTTAGGGAAATTAAAGGATCCCTACAAAATCGAGTTGGAACCCGGAGCCGTTCCATATGCCCTGTCATCCCCGCGGCGAGTGCCCCTGCTGATGCAGGAAAAAGTACAAGCAGAGCTGAAATGCATGGAGGACATGGGGGTGATTTCCAAAGTGACCCAACCCACACCTTGGTGCGCTGGCATGGTCATGGCACCCAAGCCACAGCCGGGGAAGATTCGGCTGTGTGTGGACCTAACACGCCTGAACAAGTGGGTGCGGAGAGAGAGACATATCCTCCCAGCAGTAGACCACACCCTAGCCATGCTGACTGGGGCGAAATTGTTTACGAAGCTGGACGCCACCTCCGGCTTCTGGCAAATCCCGTTGTCAGAGGTGAGCTCACTCCTCACAACTTTCATTACCCCATTTGGGTGATATGCATTCAATTGCCTACTGTTCGGGATTTCCTCAGCTCCAGAGCATTTCCAGCGTCGCATGTCACAGATGCTGGAGGGCTGCGAGGGGGTCGTGTGTCATGCTGACGACATAGTCGTGTATGGAGAAGACATGCAGCAACACAACGTGAGACTGCATCGGGTGCTGAACAGGCTGAGAGAAGAGGGGCTGATGCTGAAAGAGAAATGTGAGTTTGCCAAAGATAACATCATGTTCGTGGGGCACCGGGTCACAGCAGACGGTGTGACACCGGATCCAGGCAAGGTCAAAGCGATCATGGAAATGCCTGAACCAACCAGAGTTGAAGGGGTGAGGAGAGTGATGGGGATGGCCAACTACTTAGGCAAGTTTTTACCCCACCTTGCCTCATACACCCACCCGATCAAAGATCTGCTCAGTGAAAAGACCGAGTGGTGCTGGGAAGCGCAACAGAAAGAGGCATTTCAGAGACTGAAAGCTGAACTGAGCTCACCACGAGTGCTGCCCCTTACTCACCAACAGCTGAGACATGCGTATCGGCTGATGCCTCATCTTATGGCCTAGGAGGTGTCCTGAGCCAACAACAGACAGATGGAAAATGGAGGCCGATAGTGTTCATCTCCAGAGGCATGTCCGAGGCGGAAAAACATTACGCACAGATCGAGAAAGAGGCTTTGGCTGCCACGTGGGCTTGTGAACCCCTGTCACCATATCTGCTGGGACTGAAGTTCAAGTTAGAGACTGATCACAAGCCTTTGGTGCCACTGTGGAGCACGAAAGCACTGGATGAGCTCCCTCCGAGAGTACTAAGGTTCCGGTTGAGGCTGATGAAGTTCACATTTGACATTGTGCACATACCCGGAAAACAACTGATAACAGCGGACACATTATCAAGAGCCCCTGTGAAACACACATTTACACAGGAGGAAAAAGACAATGAGGCAGAGGTCAAAGTGTTTGTGGACGCAGTCATTCAAAGCCTCCCTGCTACTGAAGCAAGATTGAAAGTGATTCAAGAAAAGCAAAAAGCCGACCCTGTCTGTGCAAAGCTCATCAAATACTGTCAAACCGAGTGGCCAGAGAGACATGCACTGCCGCCACATCTGGCCCCGTACTGGCCAGAAAGAGAAACCATGACCATGAGAATCTTGAGTTTTGAACGATGCGTTCATGACTCGCACATCACTAATATCGAGCCACGCCACTGGAAAGTGGTTTCTCCCCTGCACAACTTCTCATGGGGAGACAGCTGCGAACAACCATACCACAGCTCCCGACAACCCTGCTCCCCGATGGACGAACATTAGAGGATTCAGGAAGTCTGAAAAGAGGGCTAAAGAGAATCAACAACTTAAATACAACCTGAGACACAGAGCCCGCCCCTTACCACCACTGCAGTCCGGTCAAAATGTGTGGCTCCCAAGAGAGGAGAAACAAGGGACTGTCATTCAACAGGCCACAACACCCAGGTCCTACATTATACACGCTGAGGAAAGGCAGTAAAGGAGAAACCGCACACACATGCTCACACTACACCAGCCACAACCTCAGACAACTCCAGGGATACCTGTAGCAACCCCAGAACCAGATAACACTGAAACACACACTCACATCACCAGAGAGACAAATACCCCAAAACACACTGACATAACCAGCACGCCATAAGTGACAACTTCAAGCAGAGTGTCACGCCCCCCACAGCGTCTGAATTTGTAAAAAGAGACTTTTCTGAGAAAAAGGGCAAAGAGACTGTTCTGAGACAGAGAAAAAAATGCAGTCTATAAATGTTCTGTGATATGTTCTATTCAGTAATATGATACAGGTCAATCCGAGTTACCTCTGAGAGGGTTTGATACGATATGATTTGATTTATTTGGTTATTAGAGGGGGTTTTACTTAAAAGGGGAGGTGTTCTGTAAAACGAAATATAGCCAAGCACTATTGTGGGTTTTCCCCTGGACACTTCCGGTTTCTGAAGTAAACATGCTTGCAAGGTACTGGCTTGTCCTCCGCCTCATCTTTGTTAACATTAAGTCTGATTGTTAACATAACACCTTTCATTCATTAATCACACCACAGCACTGAGACGGCTCTTACTATTTTTAAATAACATTCATCTGAGCAGTGATGCATCAAAAATGTCATTGTTAATATAACTGGAGCTCAGTGCTGCATCCGACACAGCTAACCATGAAATGATGCAGATGAAGATGCAGAACAACAGTCAGGCATTTATTTTTAACAGGCTGATCTATTATAATGATAAGATAAGATGTTCCTTTATTGATCCTCCTTGAGAGAAATTCACAGGTAACACAGCAGTACAGAGGGAAATAAGTAGCAGCACAAGAGTAAGTCTCAAAAATTGGAAACAATGATAAGGAGATATTGGAAAGAATAAAATAACAATTTGAATAAAATATAATAAAAAAAGATAAAGATAAACATACTATATATAGTAACTGTCCTTGTGTGTACATGACGTGTGCAATATATAATAAATGTGCCTGTGCAAATGTGTAATGTGCAGGGTTCCTGAGATAATAAATAACCACACAACAAAAAACAATCAGTCTTTAAGTGACAGTAAAGTGTATGGTTGAGTCCTTAATCAGTGGAGAAAGGAGGTGTTGGGAGCTGTGGTGGTGGTGTTGTGTAGTCTGATCGCTGATGCTATGAAAGAGCCCCCCAAGCGCTTTAAGGCACATGGTTTGATGAGTCTGTGGCTGAACGTGCTCCTGAGTTGCCTCTGCTTGGTGTAGAGAGGGTGAGAGGGATTGTCCATTCTAGCTTGCAGCTTTCCTCTCCTCCTCCTTTCTGACACCGCCTCCACACTGTCCAGTTTCATCCCCACCACACAGCTGGCTTTCCTCACCAGTTTGTTCAGCTTGATGGCACCACTGCTCCCGATGCCACCTCCCCAGCACACTGCTGCAAAGAATATGACACCGGCTACCACAGAGTGGTAGAACATTCGTAGCAGCCTAGTGCACACATTGAAAGACCTGAGCCTCCTCAGAAAGAACAGCCTGCTCTGTCCCTTCCTGTAGAGGGCCTCAGTGTTGTCTGACCAGTCCAATTTATTGTTCAGATGCACCCCGAGGAACCTGTAGGTGTCCACCATCTTCACCCCTTCCCTGTTTATGGAAACAGGTGTTGGGTGGCTCTTCCTGTGCCAGAAGTGCACCACCAGCTCCTTGGTTTTCGTGATGTTGAGCTGATGGTGGTTCCTGCCACACCATCCTACAAAATTCTTGATTAGTTCCCTGTATTCCTCTTCCTTCTGGTCTGTATCTCTGTCTACATCCAACAATGGAGGAGTCATCAGAGAACTTCTGCAGGTGGCATGTCCAGGAGTTGTAGTAGAAGTCAGAGGTGTAGATGGTGAACAAACAGTTCCCTGGGGTGTGCCAGTGTTGCAGTCTGTGGCCTGTCCGTAAGGTAGTCTGTAATCCATGCCACCAGGTCCTGATCAACCTGCATCACTGAGAGCTTCTCAGCCAGCCGGACTTGCTGGACCGTATCGAAAGCACTAGAGAAGTCAAAGAACGTGATCCTCACCGTGCTTTGTGGCCTCTCCAGGTGCATGTAAGCTCTGTGAAGCAGGTAGATGGTGGCATCCTCCACACCAATGTCAGTCTGGTACGCAAACTGCAGTGGGTCCAGGTAGTCACGCAACAGGGGCCTGAGAGCTGACCAGCTTGTCAAAGGTATTCATGACATGTGACGTTAGAGCCACAGCCCCTCCATTGCTCCTCTCGCCCTTTTCATGCCTGTGATGTTTCTCACCCCCACCCATACCTCTCGGGGGTTGTTGTGTTCACGGGTCTTAGCAAAAAATCAGACAGGTGCAGCTTGTCCTCACTAACACCAAGAAAGTGGGGCACATTACACTCTTAAATTAAATCGCTGCACTGACTTCCTCTGTGTCAAAGGATAAAAATTATTGCTCGTCTATAAAGAAGTTAATGGTCCCCGGTCTAAGTACATCTCTGATTTAATTATACATATGAAGCATCCAGACGCCTCAGGTTATCTGGGACAGGTTTACTGTTCCCAGCACTAAAACCAGGCAAGTTAGGGCAGCTCTTAGTTTCTATGCTCATTCCTGAATACCGGATGTTTGCTTTAATTGTCAGCTCACTTGAATCAGGGCTTAAAATATTACTGTTTACTCTAGGTGCTGTATCGTTGGCAACTGGACTGTTTCACCTCTCATCCAAGAGGCTTCTTCAGTTCTAACTAACTGGAGAGGAGTTGCAGGCTTTTAAACTCTGTGTGGGAGTGCCATTACAGAGTTGTTAAGGACATGTGTGAGCTCTGAGTTTCAGAGTCATTAGGGCCACTTGTGGGTCATTGGTCCAACCAGTCTTCATGTGGGTTGCTAAGGCCAGGTGAGCTGAGGTGTGAAAGGTTGTTAAGCTGTCTGGGGAGGGAACTCAGTACTGCATTGTAGTGTGTGATAAATAATATCTTAGTCCACCTCCTCTGTTCAAAGACAGTCGTTCCAGTTTGATGTAGATAGATTATTTTACTCGTCTTTCAAACCATCTGTCTTCTCTGGCCAAGATGTTTACATTGTTGTCCTCAAAGGAATGATTTGTCTCCTTCAGATGTAAGTGGACAGCAGAGTCTGGACCTGAGGAGTTGGCCCTCCTGTGTTGTGCCATTTGTTTATGGAGAGGTTGTTTTGTCTCCCTGATGTACAAATCTGTGCAGTCCTGGCTGCATTGAACAGCATAAAATACATTACTCTGTTTATGCCTGGGTGTTTTGTCCTTAGGATGGACAAGTTTCTGCCTCAGTGTGTTGGTAGGTTTAAAGTGAATCAGGATATGATGTTTATTAAAGATCCTCCTGAGTTTCTCAGATGTTCCTGCAACATAGGAGATGACGATGTTGTTACGTTTTCTCGTTGCCTCCTCTCTGTCTGCTCTGGATCTTTTAGAGGTTTTGACAAAGGTCCAGTTTGGGTAGCCACAGATTTTAAGTGCTCCCCTGATGTGCTTCTGTTCCTTCTCCTTCCCCTCTGACTTAGTGGGCACGGTCTCAGCCCAATGGTTTAGGGTTCTGATGACCCCCAGCTTGTGCTCCAGTGGGTGATGAGAGTCGAATAGTAAGTATTGATCTGTGTGTGAAGGTTTTCTGTACACCTCAATGTTGAAGCTTCTGTCTTCTTCAGTGTGTACTGCACAGTCCAAGAAGGGCAGACTGCGTCCTCTGACATCTTCCTGTTTGAACTTGATGTTATTGTCCACAGCATTTATATGTTCTGTGAAGGCTTCCACTTCCCTTGTTCTGATTTTGACCAAGGTGTAGTCCACATACCTGAACCAGTGGCTAGGAGCAGTTCCTGTGAAGGTAATCAAGGCTCTGCTCTCAACTTCTTCCATGTAGAGGTTCAACATCGTCATTCCTTGTGTCACAGGAACATCTGAGAAACTCAGGAGGATCTTTAATAAACATCATATCCCCGTTCACTTCAAACCGACCAACACACTGAGGCAGAAACTTGTCCATCCTAAGGTTTATGGTGTTCAATGCAGCCAGGACTGCACAGATTTGTACATTGGGGAGACAAAACAACCTCTCCATAAATGAATGGCACAACACAGGAGGGTCAACTCCTCAGGTCAAGACTCTGCTGTCCACTTACATCCGAAGGAGACAAATCATTCCTTTGAGGACAACAATGTAAACATCTTGTCCAGAGAAGACAGATGGTTTGAAAGAGGAGTAAAGGAATCCATCTATGTCAAAGTGGAACGACTGTCTTTGAACAGAGGAGGTGGACTAAGACATTACTGATCACCCACTTACAATGCAGTACAGAGTTCTCTCCCCAGACAGCTTAACAACCATTCACACCTGGGCTTACCTTGCACTAGCAAACCCACATGAAGGCCGGATGGGTCAACGAACAAGTGGCTCTAACGACTCTGAAACTCAGAGCTCACATGTGTCCTTAACGACTCTGTAAGTACACTCCCACACTATGTAAGGACACTCCCACACTCTGTGAGTACACTCCCACACTATGTAGGGGCACTCCCGCACTACGCAAGCACATTCCCACACTATGTACGGATACTCCCACACGATGTAAGGGCACTCTCAGGCGACGTAAGGACACTCCCATACATAGTTTAATAGCCTGCAGCTCCTCCAGTTAGTTAGAACTGAAGAAGCCTCTTGGATGAGAGATGAAATGTCTTCAAGAAACTGAAACAAGTCCAGTTGCCTACGATACAGCACTTAGAATTACTGTTTACTGTGGCTTTATAATAATTATACATATATATATAAATAAAACTACTTTTTGATCTGTAACTATTTTCTTGCTGTTGTTTTTATTAGCTTTTAAATGGCGTTTTTTTAATCTGTAACTATTTATTTGCTCATTTTTCATTTTGCCTTTTATTGCCTTATAAATGCAATTTTAAATATTTCTGATGTCTTGCTGCTTTCATGTGCTCTTTTAATGCACTTTGAATTGCCTTGTGTCTGAATGGTGTTATAAAAACATCTTGCCTACATGACTTGTATTTGCTTAAAAAGCACTGAGGTGAGATTCCTTCTATAATCCTCTGGAGGTTTTCTAAAGCCCTGTTCAAACCAAAAATTTGCAACAACCTCAGTTGAAACCTGCAACTTCTTGCAATGTGCTCACACCAACGGAACTAGACGAGACATTTGTCCCGATTGTACTGTGGTGCCAGGGTTTTTTGTTGTTTGTGTCTTTCTTGTCTTTTCTTTTCTTTTTTTCTTGTGCTTGAGCTCAAGTGTTTTTTCTAACTGGTCTTTGTCTAATGCTTGTGTTTTTCCCCTCATGTGCAGAACCTCCACGACTCTCCACTCAGCTTTCTGCTCCACTTCCTCACCTGAGATTCCTCCACGTCGCCACCAGACAAACCAGCCTGCCTGCCCTCCTCGTCATCTACTCCCTCAAGAACGCTTCTGCAAAATAAATACCTTTAAACTGATTTCAGCCTCTGGCCTCTGCAGTTTGGGTCCAAACAAAACCCCACCGTAACACTATTATCTCTATTTCAAAGACTCTTTGCACTCCCCTTACTTTTGTTTCAACTGCCAGCTTCGGTGCTGATGAAATGGCATAAAGTGCAGAGTGGCTGTGAGTGTGAGTGGAGCAGAGGAAAAGCAGTGAAGTTGCCAGTTAAGCAGTAAGCGCTGATTACACTGATCACATGGATCACATTATAAAGGCAGCCACCGGCACCGACACCATCAGCCAGCCGGGTCCAGCTGCATCGGGCCGGTTCATGCTGCTGCAACTTTCACCTGCAACGTTCTCAAAGTTTCATCACATCACTGTTATCTCAGCTGCACGACTGCATCTCTGTGTTTTCATGTTTCTGCTGCTTCGTTTTACTGTGCAAACAATGACTTTTGTATCTGCTTAAACAGCACTGAGGTGAGATTCCTTCTATAATCCTCTGGAGGTTTCCTAAAGCCCTGTTCAAACCAAAGATCTGCAACAAGCTCAGTTGAAACCTGCAACTTCTTGCAATGTGTGGGACCTGTAAGTAAAATCCTCAGGTTCATCTATAGACTGACCTGCAGTAACAAGCTGCTGTGTTAATGTATATTGTAAGAAAGCGATTCACTTAACTTCACTCAGCGTTTGTGCAGAGTGAAGCTGAGTATCAACTCACTGAGCACTTCAGTGTTCTTCCTGATCAGGTATCAGAAACAACACTGTGTCTTAGTGGTGAGTTTACCACTAAGACACAGTGTTGTTTATGTTTAATCAAAACCTGTTTCACAAAGGTTTCTGATAAAAAGCGACCCCCCACTGGTCACGGTGTAATTAAACTGCTGGTATTATGCATGCAGAGAAATCTACTGACTTGTTGTCCTCTTATCTCTGGGGGAATAATTCCTTAAATAAATGAAAACTCCAGAAATAGTGACTAAGATGGCCATGAAGCTGTGTCATCTGATTTTGAAGACATTTTGTTAAACAGGGTCAGATTAAAAGATTTTACAGTCAGCAGTAATTTCAGTTTTCAGCGTTTCATCCTCAGATTTCCCCATTTAAACATTTAATTTAAACATTTGATCCCTGCTTCTTCCTGTTTTCAGTTTTGATGCTCTTGACATGTCTTCATATTGTCCTTAACTTATTTCAATATGTTATCTGCTGTTTGTTTCATTGCAAGCTAATGCCAAGTTAAGACAAGTTGAAACTCGACTTGTTTTTTCGTTTCACTGGAAGTGGCAGTAATCTTGATTTATAAAGGAGGCAATGAGTCGTTATCACAATCATTTGGATGAGTGTGAGGACTGGAGGCAAACTCTTTATCAACTACAAAAGATTATTATTTTTACGATGTTGGGATTTTTTTAACATAAACTTGACAAAGAAACAAGTTCCCCGGTGCCTGAAAGAGTTGGTAAGTGGAACTCATGTTTCAAAGAATATAATTACTTCCTATTTTAATTATACTTATTACATTCCAGGCCATTTATTAAATGATAGACATGTAGTTGGATCATGTAAAGAAGTAAAGTGTAAATATGTGGCCTGATAACATAATGATAACATAATGATAACATAATGTTAACATAATGATAACAATGTTAACATAATGTTAATATAATGATAACATAATGATAACATAATGCACAAATTCAACTAATTATTTTTCACAGTGAGATGGCAAAGAAAAGGCCAGCTTCCATTAAAGAGGTGCTTTTCAACACACTTGAAGATTTGCCAGAAGATGAATTCAAGAAGTTCAAATGGTTCCTGCAGGACCCCGACGTCCTGGGAGGGTTACCGGTCATCCGAAAGAGCCAACTGGAAAAAGCCAGCAGGATGGAGACGGTGGATATAATAACACAGACCTACAACCAAAAGCCTGCAGAGGTGGTGAAGAAGGTTCTCCAGAGGATCAAGAGGAACGATCTGGTGGAGGAGTTGTTGAGAACAGGAGCAACAGGTAAGTGAAACCTGCTATAATTATAATAAAGCTGTGCATCAAACATTTGTAGAGTTTAAGCTGAAAATCTTCCTGGTATTTCTTTGTGAGCCGATCTGCGTCCACAGTGTGTGTGCAACTTATATTACATAACTCATACTGCCTCCTCTGTCCTCTGCTTCTTGTTGCTCAACATAACCAGCCATGACAGAAAGACCCAGACTGGTGCACAGGAGCTGGTATGGTGAATAGGGAACAGAGACTATGAAGCATGATTTGTGGTTAGTAAGGTAACTTTAGGGTTACTTGTCTACTCGTGTCCTAATGATGTGGAGATGATATTATTAATAATCTTATACATTTACAGTCTGTGACTTTTTGTCAGCTTTCTTTCTTGTATTTTGTAGCTGTAACTGTGTGTTTGTAGCCTGTTTATGTTTTAATTTCTTCTATTCGTCTATAGTTTTCTCTGAAAGTTATTTTATTAAATATTCTGCTCTGCTACCGGTGGATGTGTCCATGTTTTACACTTTTATGTTAACGCTCGTGGCTCAATGTGGAAAACTTGGTTTGAATTATTGAGTTGATAAACTTCATGTGACAACTTAGTGTGATCATGATTGTCAGTCAGGGTGTGTGAAGCCAGACAACAGAAACATTTCCTGGATGTGTTGAACTCACTTCGTAGTTCAGGCCTCAGGTCAGGGAGGAGCAGGAGGAGGAGGAGGAGGAGCAGGAGGAGGAGGAGGAGGAGGAGCAGGAGGAGCAGGAGGAGCAGGAGGAGCAGGAAGAGGAGGAGGAGGAGCAGGAGGAGGAGGAGGAAGAAGTTAATTGACTGTGAAAACAGTGATAGCAGGGCGGGGCTGATCACACAGGGCTGGTGTGGAGAGGAGAAGCAGGAGAGACAGTTTAAACAAAAGCAGGATCACCAGCAGGAACATGTTTGTCAGTGATGAGACTGAAGGAGTTTTAATTTAGGGAGAGGCCTCCATCCAGGACTCCCACAGCCTGACCCCTGACCGCCGTCACCTGAAACCACTAACCCTCAACAAACTGCCTGATGACCTGATATCCATCACATGTCCACATTCAAAAGCAAATTAAAACATTTTGTGTTTTTCATTTATAAACAAGCATCAAATTAGAGAATCATAAATATTCCTACTATGATCACATACATACTGTTTATATGATGTGACTCTGTGGTTCATGGTCTTGTGTGGATGGGTGTTTTCCTTCCGTATGTGTTTTCTTTAATGGTTATTGTTGCATGTTCTAGTATTTTATTTGATAAATTCTTCTTTTGGCTGTATGCACTGTAATTTAAAGCACACTGACTTCACTTGCACTTTCAAAACACATAAATGATTTGTTTGCCTTGTTTTCAGGAACAGATGAAGACGTGTGTCACCAGAATCACTCTCCAGCTTCAGTGGAGCCTCCTCTGGGGTCTCTGACGCTCAAAGTCACTAAAGGTGCTCGGTAAGAGAGTCACCAGCTTTTCTTTGAGTGATGTCAAACTACAGACTTTGTGTGTTTTCAGTGTAAAACTGAATTCTGTTTAGCTGCTCAAAAGACCAAAAATCAACATTCACTCAGAAGTATAAATCACCAGCGAGGCCACACCATCAACACAAGGCATTTAACAATGTATTTAACAATATATCATGAAAATGAATGCGTGTGAGGCTTGACACATGTATTTCTACATGAGGTCTTGTGTTATGAGAGCTTCCATAGGGAATCCATGATAACACCTGAACAACAGACCCCCCTCAGGATCTCACCACCAGGAGGAAGGACAGGAAGAAACAAGAAGAGAGAAAAGGGTGGGAGCAGAGTAGAAACATGGAAGAGCGGGAGAGGGTTAGCTAGGTCTTTATGTTAAAGCTGAAAGAGGCACAGCTGAGGTGTGGTGCTGCTCCTGAAACTCTGCTTGAGCTTCATTTAATGATGAAAGTCTAAATTATTCATAGATAACAGCTGCAGAAGAAGAGAGTGGCCTTAGTTTTCTGTATTAAGGATAGCAGAGTGCAGGAAGGCACCAAGACAGAAGTCACTTATAGGTGGTCTGCAGTCCAGGTCAGGACACAGATGGTGTCCAATACGGACCTGAACTTATGGAGAGGGAAAGACAGTCTGTTCGGTTGTTAAGATGTGTTGTGATTGTTTACTGTGAAGTTGGTTGAGACTGTTATCATGTGAAATGAAGTTCAAAATGAGGAAACTTAAGGTACAACTAATTTTTCAGACGATCTCTGTTATATATTTAATGCAGCGCTTATTTTACTTGAAATGAGTAAAGAACATTTATTTATTATAAAAGTACTTATTAAAATCTCTTCAGTTAGATGTGTAAACTGACAATACTATATAATAAATGTGATATAATTGTTCTGTGTTGCCAGCTGTTGACTACATATAGACGTTGATACAACTATTAGATACTTCAATATACTGTACATGTAAATAGATCTCAATGCAAGTTATGACATTATTTACATTTACATTTAGGGCATTTAGCAGACGCTTTTGTCCACAGCGACTTACAATAAGTACATTTGTCACAAGAAAAAAACCACAACATATCACCGTTGATAAAGTAGAAAAGAAAAGATAGAAACAATTTTCAAGCCTTCATCTGAGCAAAGTAGCTGCTATTTATCAAGGATACCTTAAGTACATAAGTGCTATGATGTAAGTGCTAAGGGTAAGAACATGCAACTGTATATGATTTTTCTTTTTGGAGGTAGATGGGTGCAGTTCCGTTGACGGCCTTGAAGGCCAGCACCATGGTCTTGAATCTGATGTGGGCTGCAACAGGAAGCCAGTGGTGGTCACGGAGGAGGGGGGTCACATGGGAGAATTTGGGTAGATTGAAAACGAGGCGCACTGCAGCGTTCTGGATATGTTGCAACAGTTTAGTCGCAGAAACCTGGAGTCCAGCCAAGAGCAAGTTGCAGTAATCCAGGCGGGAGATGACCAGCGATTGGACCAGGAGTTGCGTCACATCCTTTGTGAGGAAAGACCGGATCCTGCGGATGTTGTAGAGGGAAAATCTGCAGGATCGGGCCACAGCAGTGATGTTGGGGGTGCAGGATAGTCCGTCGTCCAGGATTACGCCCAGGTTCCTTGCAGTCTAAGGTTGAGTTTGAGATGATGCGCAGTTGTCCAAGCGGAGATGTCTGCCAGACATTCTGAGATGCACGTGGCAACGTGGGTATTGTAGGATGGGGAAAGGAGAGGAACAGTTGGGTGTCGTCAGCATAACAGTGGTAAGAGAATCCATGTGATGTGATTGCAGAGCCCAGTGATCCAGTGTATAGTGAAAACAGAAGTGGTCCTAGTACTGAGCCTTGAGGGACACCTCACCACCAGCGATGCCAAGTTCGGCCAGAGTGGAGAGGAGGATTTGGTGGTTGACTGTGTCAAACGCAGAGGATAAGTCGAGGAGGATGAGGACGGACGAGTGGGACGAGGCTCTGGCGGCGCAGAGCGACTGTCACTGTGAGGAGGGCCGTCTCAGTGGAGTGAGCAGTCCTGAAGCCTGACTGATTAGGGTCAAGGAGATCTTTTTGTGAAAGGTAGGAGGACAGTCAGGTGTAAACTGCACGTTCCAGGGTTTTAGAGAGGAATGAAAGAAGAGATACAGGTCTGTAGTTTCGGATGTCAGCTGAGTCTAGGGTGGATTTCTTTAGGAGTGGCTTGACTGTAGCTGTCTTGAAAGGAGCTGGAATACGGCCTGAAGTGATGGAGGAGTTGATCAGGGTGGTGAGGAAAGGTCATGTGAGATGTTTTGGAGAAGAGAGGAGGGAATCAGGTCGAGGGAACAGGTGGTGGCGCGGTTAGACGTCACTAGTGTGTGAACATCTTCAGAGGAGAGAGGGCTGAAGCAGGTAAGGCTGTCATAGGTGATGGTTGGGTGAGGTGCTTTCTGGGAGGGCATAGGAGTAAATGAGGAGCTGATGTCTTTTACTTTCTTGTAAAGTAAGTTGCAAAGTCATCAGATAGGAGGTGGTGGTAGTGAGCAAGGTCATCAGGATGATGTGATTTTTTCCATTTTCTCTCTGCTGCTGATCTGTTGGTTCGCAGCGATTCAGACAGCCGGGGAGGGGGGTGATCGTGATCCTCGACCTGTTTGTCTCGGGGAGTGTGAGAATGAGTAGGCGGTTGAGAGGGCAGCTGGAGTGGCAATGTTTTCTGGAGTAATCCACATCTCCGTAAGGGCCAGGAAGTGGAGAGTCTGCAGGGAGGCATAGGCTGAAATGGTGTCCGCCTTCTTCACTGCAGACTGGCAGTTCCATAGCCCCCCGGTCCTTCAAGTTCAGTACCGGTGGAGAATGTTGGGTAACAGAGATCGGCTGGGTTACGGCCTCGAGCAATGGGTCTCCAGTGAAATCTCCTCCGGTTAGATGTCCTGACTGGGATTGGGTGGAACAGTTAGTTACTTGGACTTCCTCGATAGACTCCCTCAGAGAGACTCCCTAAGTCTTCGTTCGGCTGTCCTGACGCTGCAGCTGATGCTGTAGTGACTAGCCCATACGTGCTAGATTTACCTCATGCTGACTTAGCTCCGGCCTGCAATCAAGCCTATTCAACACACCTGACTTTGCAGAAACTCACTGAAACCTACTTAGCTTCAAGGGTTTCACAACAATTGACACAAAAAGTATCTAGACAATATATTATGTTGGTACAAACCTTTGCTTGAGGAAATTTTCTCTTCTTGAGAATCAATAATTAAGAAGGTGGGAGGTGAGAATGTGAGTGTTGATTGCATTTCTGCTTTTTCCACAGGATCCCGCTCCGTTCAGGATCGCCTGCTGTCTACCAGCTGAAACACAAGAAGAAGAAGTTTGGAGCTCTGACAAGAATAACTGTTGGTGAAAAAGACCCTGCAAAGACAAACAGAACCATCTTACTTGTTGGTGACACAGGAACAGAAAAATCTACTCTGGTCAACGCTCTGGTCAAGTACGCCACGGGAGTGGAGGAGGACGGTGTCTGGTCTCAGCTCGCAAAGGAAAAGAAGAAAAGTCGATCCAAGAGTCAGACATCAGATGTGATCGTGTACCAGATCTTTGGATTTGAAGGTAAAACTCTGCCCTACTCTCTGACCATCATCGATATTCCTGGATATGGAGCAACCGGTGGGATTGAAAAAGATGTCATCATCAGTCAGAGTTTATATGACTTGTTCAGCTCAGAAGACGGAGTCCATGAGATCAATGCAGTGGGTCTGGTGCTGAAAGCAACTGAGACTCGAGTAAGTGGTCGACTGCGGTGCATCTTTGATTCAGGGTTGTCTGTGTTTGGTAAAGACGTGAAGAAGAATACCGTTGCCCTCATCACACACTCTGATGGAAGAACACAAAAAAACGCTCTGAAAGCCCTCGAGGCTGCAAACATTAAGTGTGCCAAAGATAAAAAGAATCAGCGTGTTCACTTCCTGTTTAACTTCCAGACAGAAGACAGGACCAAGGACACAGAAGAGCTTCAACATGCAGATACACCAACAACAAATGGACTGTGTCAGTTCACAGACTTTCTGGAAAAAACTCCACCTCAACAGCTGGAGACGACCATGGATGTCTTAAATTCACGCATCCAACTGACAGCCTGCATCAAAAACCTGAAAGAGAGAGCTGAAATGATCCAACTTAAACAGAAGAAAATCCAACAGGCTCAGGAAGCTCTGAAGAAACATAAACAAGAGATGAAGAACAATGAGAATGTTCCTGAAGAAGAGGATGAGGACAACACAGTTAAAGTACCTATCAGAGGTGGAAACAGGTGGTGGGGGTGTGGGTTGTTTGATAAAGAGCCCGATGGCTCCACTTCCAGTACCAGGGAGTGTCCTGCATCAGCTCCCATTAAAGAGAAGAAGAAGACAAGCAAAGTTAGAAAGGCCATAGAAGATATGAGAGAGAAGTATGGAAGAGGTAAAGGAGACTGTGAGAGCCTTCTGGAGAATCTGGAGAAGGAAATGGAAGAACTTCAGAAAGAGAAAGATCAGTTGTTGGAGGAAACCTTCCAGCATGTTGTCAATCTGGAGAAGATCGCCCTGAATGTGGATTCACTGTCCACTCATGTCCACTTGGACTTCCTGATTGAGAAGATGAAGGAGAAGGGAGATGCAAATAAGGTCAAGAAACTGGAAGAGATGAAAGGTCGAGTGAATAAAGGAGTCCTGGGAGCACTGCGGTACAAACATACAGCAGCTGTCAAAGTAGCAATGAAGTAAGTGAACAGTATTCTGACCTGTTACTGTCATGAAGTCCAGTCCAACACCACTGCAGACTGCAACCTTAATGATACACGTAGTTACAATAACACCTCTCTGACAGCATCAGGCAACACTGAATGTAGAATGAATGACTGAGCTGTACTGGACTGCATCAGATTTTACAGATGAAGCTAATAAAGTGGCCATATGTTAACAGCTACATTATAGTGTGCTATAAACATTTTTATACATGTTTATGTGTTGTTAATGAAACTGAATCTATACATGCAATTAATGTGTACATGATCTCGTTCCTCTGCAGGAAAACGATTGCCTCATTGAAAAACAAGGACATCATCTCGAAAAGTGTTCTGATCCAATCAAAATCTCCTGCTGTCTACCAGCTGAGACCAAAGACAGAGGATATCAGATCTCTAAGAAGAGTGACTCTTGGTGAAAAAGATTTGAACCAGACAAACAGAACCATCTTACTTGTGGGAGAAACAGGAGCAGGAAAATCTACTCTGATCAACGCTCTGGTCAACTACACCATGGGGGTAGAGTGGGAGGACGATGTCTGGTTTCAGATTGTAGAGGACGAGAAGAGAAACCAATCAGAGAGTCAGACATCAGATGTGATCGTGTACCAGATCTTTGGATTTGAAGGCAAAACTCTGCCCTACTCTCTGACCATCATCGATACTCCTGGATATGAATGTAACAGAGGGACCGAACAAGAAGACGTCATCAGTCAAAGATTATTTGACTTGTTCCGCTCAGAAGATGGAGTTCATGAGATGAATGCAGTGGGTCTGGTGCTGAAAGCAACTGAGAATTGTCTGAACGATCGTCTTAAATACGTCTTTGATTCAGTGGTGTCTCTGTTTGGAAAAAACATGGAGCAGAGCATCGTCGCCCTCATCACACACTCTGATGGTCTGACACCTGAAAACGCTCTGAAAGCTCTGAAGGCTGCAAACATGAAGAATGCCAAAGATGGAAAGAATAACCCTGTTTATTTTCTGTTCAATAACTGTCAGAGCACACAGAAAACACAGAGAAATCAGGATCATTTAAAAAGTGCATGGGACTTAACAACAGACGAAATGGGCCAGTTCACTGACTTTTTGGAAAAAGCTGCACCTCAGAAGCTGATGACAACTGTTGAAGTGTTGAATACACAATTCAGACTGACGGCCTGCATCCAAAACCTGCAAGAGAGGATCAAGTTGACTGAACTGAAACAGAGAGAAATCCAACAGACTCATGATGGTCTGAAGAAACATGAAGAGGAGATGAAGAACAATGAGAAGTTCACTTTAGAAATTGATGTGCCCTGTAAGGAAAAAGAAAGTAGTAAGAAAGGAGCGACCTGCTGTAAAGTCTGTAAGGAGAACTGTCACTATCCGTGCACACTGGCCCTGAGTCCAAAATGGTGTGATGTCATGAAAAAAGGCTGCTGCGTTGTGTGTACCAAGAAGTGTCCTGTGTCAGATCATGAGAAAGAAAAGAAGATCTACGTGAGCAAGACAACGAAAGTTCAGATGGACCTGAAATATGTGAGAGAAAAGTATGAAAGAAGTAAAGCCGACTGTGAGATGACAACAAGCCTTCTGGAAACTCTGGAGAAGGAAATGGAAGAAGTGACAGCAGTCAAGTATCAGTTGTTGGAGGAGTCCTTCCAGCATGTTGTCAAACTGGAGCAGATCGCCCTAAATGTTGATTCACTGTCCACTCATGTCCACTTGGACTTCCTGATTGAGAAGATGATGGAGAAAGGAGACACAGAGAAGGTCCAGAAACTGGAAGAGATGAAGAGTCGAGTGGATGAAGGAACCAGAGCAGCGGAGCTTCACAAACCAACAGCAGCTGGCGAAGAAGCAGATGAGTAGGTGAACAACACGACTGAGAGCAGACAGCTGTGTAGAAAACCAGCTGTACGCTGCTGATTACAAAAGTTTTTATCATGTTTTTTATAAAGTACTTCTATAATGTCGATGTAATCGCTACATGAGGAAATTAGCATGTCATCACTTGTTAAATGTGTAATTCATGGAGACAGCGCCCTCTGTGGTCTGTAAGCACTGTTTGTTCTTGTAGTTTGATGTTTCATCACCAATAGTTACTTCACTGTACAGATGACCATCAGTGACAGCTGAGTCATCATGTTTTAGTGCTGAGAACAGTTCTTAGTGTCCAACAGCTGTTTGTAAATGGACTGAGGACGCCCCCTGGTGGTTAATGTTGAGTAGGACAGCACCCTCCCTGTCCTGTATCACAAACTGAACTCAGTCAGATCCCACAATTATTTTTTGTGAGGGAAATTCCTGTTATGATCATGTTTTTTGCAATATGATCATATTTTTTTGCTTTTGCTTGTGTGGTATGAATAGATGTGTCTTATATATCCACCATGATATTATAATGATGAAGTTGTTGTGAAACTAAATAGAAGTAAACTCATTATAAAGGAGTTCAGCCTGGAGGGGTTAAACCTCTTCCTGTGTGTTGTGACAGTGTTAATAACAGCAGGATGTATGTGTGGAGGAGGTCAAGGTGCAGCTGGTGGATGTTTGACACTTTGTGACATTTGGATGAGAGAAGAACAAAGTGTCTTTAGACGAGAACCTGTAACGACCAAGTAGAGAAAGGTCAATAACAGCTTGAGTGAAATCATTTGCATCCTGTTGTTGGCTTCAGTTAATGTGTGTTATCTCAACGTGCTATAAGAACTAACTATCCTCACTCATATCTCTGTAATGCTGATGGTGGCTCTGGTTTGCAATAAGATAATAAAGATTAATTGAGAATCTGAATATTGTGTCTAGTATTTCAGTACTAAATCACAGCTACACTGCAGCAAATCAGACTAATCAAGCTGCATTTCTGCCGTGAATCACAATATTAACCGTTAATAAGCACAATTACCGTTAATGTGAAGAAACAACAGTGTGAAAGACATCTATGTGCATAGTTGTTGAGCTGTCTACTGAAGCATGCTCACCAGCTCGCCCCGGCCCGCCCTGTCTGCTAACAGCACCCTGTAGCTCAGAGGTGACAGTCTGACAGCCTGTGGTTTCAGCTGGAGATGTAAAGCAGCCAGTTCACCTCTGAGTCTGATAAGTCAACAACATGGACTCAGTAAATGTGGAGACGGGACTGATCACACAGAACATGTCACTTCAGCCTTATTTACTTTGTGGGCCTGATCGATTATCGGGGCTGATGTTCAGCTTGTTTCAGTGTTTATTGTGTCTGATGTGATAAAATTAAACAAGTTAAAAATAGAATATTGTGACTTTGATGCAGCCTCCTCTCTGACTGTAGTCACCATACAGTGTCACTCAGTGTCCCGCCCACAACACGATCTGATTGGCTACACATCGTGAGTGACAGCACATTAATAAAATACACCACTCTGACACACAAACTAAAAATAAGTTTCAGTCACACCTAATTTAAATTGAATGTACATTATGTCGTGAACAAAACTGCTTCAGTATGTGAACTGATCATTTCTTTAACTATCCAATGATCCAGAACGTTTACTCTTTCAGAACTGAACTGTGAAGGAGTGGAGGACATGAATCAGTCCAGCTGTTTTCTAAAACACTGTCTGAGTGCTCATACAGTGTTTGTACTCATGTACTTTCACTGTAAGTTATTTGCAGCCTGGGAGGGTTCAGTGTTTACAGCTTAGATTGGACTATTGGACTTATCAGGTGGCAGCAGACCAGCCTGTAAAAAGGCGGGGCACGTCTGCCTAGGATCTTCTGCAGGATCAGATCACATGATTTCACAGGTATCGTGTGTTTCACCCTTCAGGAAGCCAATCGTTCACAGAAGGACACGTTTCTCTTTGTCTCTGAAGTGGATTTAAACTTACATTTCAGTGATGCAGGTGTCACAGTTCGTTCACGGTGCTGAGTTCAGTCAGGCGTGCAGGTGAATCCTACCCTGCACCTGAAGAAGGAAGCTGATCAAACAGCTGATAGATGGCTGTGTTTAACACTGAACAGACAAACAGGTAAGAACAAGCACATGAAGTCATGAAACACAGCAGAGAAGTCAGGTAGAAAAACACTGAAATTAAACTGCAAGTAATGATCTTGGATTGTTTATGACTGAATAACAGAGTGATGATGTAACAGAGAGTGTGATAACAGAGGGAGAGGAGCCCGGTCGGAGTCCCTTCCACAAAAATCAGAAGGATCTTTCATTAACACTCTGCTCGCCCACCTGATCAACCTCAGACCAATCAAAACTGTTTTACCTGATCTCACAGCGCTGCAGGAGCTGTTACAGACACTCTGACCTCGCCTGACCCGATTCATATGATGACCCGTTTCTGCTGCTGCCTCCACCGACAGCTTTCACCTGAACATGAGGCTCTGACTGAAGCCTGGTGACCAGAATTATTTCTAATGATGTGTTTGTGTCCACAGAACCTCCCTGATGGATAACAGACTCTGAACTGTGTCCTTCAGACTCTGCAGACATAACCTGAGGAAACATTCAGTGTCAAAGGAAACCTCCTGAAAATGGACTCGAGTGTACGAAGAAGAAGGTGGAGCATCGAACATCCACCTGCTTTTTCCAATCTACTGAAAAAACTTCCTGAATTTGCAGCTGCATATATCAAAGTATTTGATAGAAAGAAACCGAGGATGAGACAGATCATGTTTGGACTGGAGAAGATCTCTGCTCAAGTCAAACGGATGAAGGAGAAATCAAAGAGGATCAGAACCACAGCTTTGGTTTCTGCAACAGTTGGACTCGTAGCAGCATCAGCTGCAGCTCTGTTCACAGGGAGCTTCAGCCTCACAACACTTGGAGCAGCAGCTCTTTCTGTTGCTGCAGCTGCCAGTGCTGTTGGTTTTACTAAAAAACAGTTTACAAGACAGAAAGGACAAGGGAAAAAAGTGAAGGAGCTCCTGAAGATTGTTGAGTTACTGAGGAAAGAGCTGGAAGAGATAAAGAGGGTGTGTGAAGATCTGCAGAGACAGTCAGTCGGAGCTGAAACAGGAAACACTGCAGGACTGACAGACAACATCAACCAGCTGTTGGACATCACCGCTAAACTTAGAACCTCTGCAGCTTCAGACTGTGTCACAGATCTGTCTGATCACTTAAAGACAGCTGTTCGAGAGTTTGAAAAGATGAGGAGACAACTGAAAGAGAAGGTACGGACACACACTGAGAGATACAAGTGATGTAAAGGTCCAATTTGTGAGACAATGACTCCGGTCTCTGAGGGACAGAACAGTTAAGAGGTCCGTGTTCACTGAGCAGCACCACGAGTCTGACAGACTGTTGGTGATGATGGAGGATCAGAGTCTGACTCCAGCTCATGGAGAGAAAACCTGAGGATTCAACAAACTGGAAACTGACTTAGGAAGAAAACTTACAGTGAACACGTGGAGGTGATGTCTTCAGAAACTTTATAATAAAATCTGTGTTGACACTGGAGTTACTTGGAGGTTGTAGTTTTGAGTTAATTAAACTCTGATGATTCTGAAACACAGCGTTACTTTTCACATACTGGTGTTGATACTTTCATGTTACTTTTGTACTTTTACTTAAGAAAAAATGTTTAATGCAGGTAGTGTTTTTGCTCATGGTCGTATTACTGCAGTATACAGTATATATATATGTATATACACACACATATACCATTAATGAATACACAGAAGAGGAGTCATGAATATGATTCAGGGTTTTAGACCTGCTGAGGTCATCAAGAAGAAGAAGAAGATAAATAACAAATATGGCCAATTTTGACTTAAATTGTATTTAACCTAAAAAAGAACTTGTGTCATGGTAAACACTTTATAATAACTAACATTACTAAATGGTACATTTATAGTCTATTACATTTAGTTGAGTAATTTCACTGTATAGAAAAACAACTGCTTCGTAAAACATGTATGAAGCAGCTGTAAAGGTTAAAAACATATTCATGAGTGAACTACACTGTATTTATTAAACATTTACTGTATTAATACACATCAACTGCAACTTTCCAATAAACAACTGCTAATAAATAGTTTATAGTGTTTCATTGCTTCTTAACAGTGAAATAAATATGAACTAAAGTCTGATTAATTATAATTTGTCATTTTATTTGTATATATAATTGTTTGTTTGAATGATATGACAGATATGACAGTGTTTGACCTCAGTGGCAGCTGCTCAGGGAGGAGGAGAGGACCAGCTGGATTAAACATGACTCCATCCATCCAGCAGGTGGCGCTGCAGAGCTGTTTGCTCAGTGAACAGGGAGTGATGACAATAAACCAGACAGTGTTGTCAGCTGACTCATCACAACAAGACGAGTCCTGTAAAGAGTAAGAAACATGAACATTAAATTAAAATGTTTGGGTTTGGATCCATAACCTTCATGTTATCATTAAAGGCCCAACACAGTCAGCTGTGATCAGTCAGTACTTAGTTCAAATTCAAATTCAAATTCAAAGGAGCTTTATTGGCATGAAAGTTCAACAACAATGTTGCCAAAGCATCTGAATCAGAACACAACAAATAACAACACAAACACAACACCTGTGCAACAGTACCCAGCTACTCTCCCCCACTGGGATTGGTCGAGGTGAGCGAGGGGCGGGGCCTCCACCAGCAGGGGTCGCTGTTTTGTTTCATGTTTGTGGTTACCATGGTAACTGAACGCCTCTGTGTAACGTTCAGGGACCGCACTGACTGATCGATACAACAACATATCTGACTGATACATCATCTTCATCATCATCTTCATCATCTTCATCATCATCTTCATCATCATCAGACATTTTAAGATGCTGCTGGGTCAAAGAAGGACAAGATGTCGGGAGTTCACCGGACCGACGCCTCATTCCGTCGCCCTGGTGAGTCACCAGACTCCCGGTAGAAATCCCTCAGTTTAGTGATTCATGTTGTTTCATGAGGAGAAACTTCATAAACTTTGTGAAACGGCTTCGACACATTTTAAATCACTGGAGCTTCTTGTAAATTCAGCATTAAATGAAAACATGAAGCCAACTATTAATCACAACATCACCAGACTCCCTTAACAAAACAGCTCATTTTAAGAGTTGTTGAGTTAAAACAAACTTTATAACGTAGTGAAACTCTGTCTCTGACAGATTCTGAATCATCGTCTCCTTCTTGTAAATTCAGC
Organism: Pagrus major; assembly: GCF_040436345.1. Taxonomy (NCBI): domain Eukaryota; kingdom Metazoa; phylum Chordata; class Actinopteri; order Spariformes; family Sparidae; genus Pagrus; species Pagrus major. The sequence continues at coordinate 28,639,939 of NC_133226.1, read as the reverse complement.
ATTAAATGAAAACAGTAAGTTGTTTGTTTCCTTGTAAAAAGTGTCAGTTTGTGGCAGCATGGCTGCACCAGCCTGTCTGCTTCTGTGTCTAAAGTGCTAAAGTCTGACCTGCCAACATTTAGCAGCTGTTTGAACACACTGTTTACACTGATTTCACCATTTACACTCAATTTATGAAAGAAGAAACATTTTATTGATGCTAAACATGTCACATTTTACAGATACACTAAACAGTAACCAGTATAGGCGACTTCTTTGTCCCCAGACTCCCTTAACAAATGTGTCAGTTTAGTGAGTTGTTGAGTTGGAGACACTTTATAAACTGTGTGAAACTCTGTCTCTGACTGATTCTGACTTATTTGTTCCTTCTTGTAAATTCAGCAAATGTTCTACATGAACTTCTTTCTGTCTTTGTGTTAAATCATGGCGTCTGTTGCATGTTGGCTCATGTTACACAGTGACTCAGTATATAATGACACATGAAAGTCAGGTGAGGTGTTTTCTTTGTTTTGTTTTAGTGAATATTAATCATCTCACAGCTGTATTAATTTAATAACTAGCTGATTTAACTAGAAAGATTTAGACTGCAACTCATTTTACATGGAGATGTTTAAACTGCTCTGATTCAGCTCACGAACAAGAACAGACTCAACAAGAAATGATAAACTATTTAAAATAAACAATCAGTCAATAAAAAAAAGCTTAAACACACGATGAGGTATGACAGGATAAAACACAACAGTAAAATTAACACAAGCAAATGATTTTACATCATTAATTCATTTCAAGTTAACTCAGTTAGCTTTTCTTTTTATAAAGATGTGACTTTCATAACCTTTGGACCAAACGTAGACTCATTATTAATAACATGATTGAGAAAGTGTTTTATAAATCTGACCGTGAGACAAACATCCAGCATGGACAAAACAATGAACGTATATTTATTAACAAATAACAAAATAAGAAACGTGAAATATGAAGAACTTAATTATTCATTTAGACTCCAACACTCAGCTGCAGGTTTAATCAGTGTGTTCACGTTCTGCTGCACACACACACACACACACACACACACACACACACACACACACACACACACACACACACACTCACACACACACAAACACACACACACACTCACTCACACACACACACACACACGCACACGCACACACACACACGCACATTAATAAACTTGTTCTGTGTCCAACAGAGAGCAAAGGTCCCGTCTTCGAGGCAGGTGGACCAGCTGATCCTGGACAGACAGAAACGGGACGCGGCCCGAGACAAAGTCCTGGAGTTCAGCAGGAACCAGCAGAGCTGCGACAGGAAGACGACGTGGCTGAAGAGTTCAGACGGTCATTTCCTGAGAGGAACCGTCGAGAGACGAGTCCGAGCTGCTCTGGACCAGCAGGAGGTCCAGGTCCAAGAGAGGAGAGACAGGTCCGTCTGTCTGTCTCATCACTCACAGTTACAGTTACTTAAGTACTTTACCGAGTACTTCCATGTCAGATGACTTCATACTTCTACTGCATCTCAGAGATAAATACTGTCTCCTCCTGTCTGTCTCCTCCTGTCTGTCTCCACCTGTCTGTCTCCACCTGTCTGTCTCCACCTGTCTGACTCCACCTGTCTGTCTCTTCCTGTCTGTCTCCTCCTGTCTGTCTCCACCTGTCTGTCTCCTCCTGTCTGTCTCCACCTGTCTGTCTCCACCTGTCTGTCTCCTCCTGTCTGTCTCCACCTGTCTGTCTCCTCCTGTCTGTCTCCACCTGTCTGTTTCCACCTGTCTGTCTGCTCCTGTCTGTCTCCACCTGTCTGTCTCCTCCTGTCTCAGGCTGCGTGTGCTGTTGGAGGTGGAGGAGCAGCAGCTCCTGCAGGAGATGGAGGAGAAGACGGAGACGTCAGTGGAGAGACAAGCGAAGATGAGAGAGCGAGCTAAGACCCTGAGAGAGAGGAGAGAGAGAGACAGACAGCAGCTGGTCTCAGACAAGCTGGACCAGCTCTTCAGGTGAGCACACCTGCAGATTTTCACAATAAAAGTCTCTGCTCATTGTGAGAGCGCGTCCTCACCAGGTGACCCTGTGTGCTTCAGGGAGCGGTGTGAGGAGCTGCGCACCATCCAGAGCCGACGCACAGAGCAGCAGGTGTGCTCGGAGCGAGCCGCTCAGGTGAGGAGCCGGCAGGAGCAGGAGCAGCTGAGGAGGCTCGAGGAGAAGGTGTTCGACGAGCTGTGGGAGGCCGACCGGCGAGCCAAAGAGGAGCGAGAGGAGCAGAGAGCGCAGAGACAGCAGCAGAGAGACATGCAGCAGCTGGACATCATCAGGGGACAGATGGAGGCAGCAGAGCAGCAGAGACGACAGCAGAGACAGCTGAGAGACGAGGAGGCCAAACTCATGGTCTGTACACACACACGTATATATACAGTATATATACAGTATATATACTGTATATAAAGTATATATACAGTATATACTGTATATATACTGTATGTACAGTAAATACACAGACAGTTTATTGTCTCAGTGCTTTAGATTCAGGAGTTATGTTTCAACATGAAGTACTGTTCTGTCCTCCTCTGTTGAACCCGACCCGTCTGCCTCTCGTGGTCCAGCTGCAGCAGCAGGAGGTGCAGCGGCTGCAGAAGCAGCGCGAGCAGCAGCAGAAGCTGGAGGATCAGCGGAGCAGACGGCGGCTGCTGGATCGAGGTTTGCGGCTGAAGATGAAGCGTCTGGCCAGAGAGCAGCAGGACGAGCTGCAGCTGGACATGAACATCCTGCAGCAGCTGCTCCGACAGGACACTGATGAGAGACAGGAAGCTGCTCAGAGGAAGGTGAACACACTTTACTACTTAACTTTACAGGTGAATACTCATTATTTACTAAAAGTACTGACAGGAAACAGAGAAAAGTCCTGCAGTCATCATCTAACAGAAAATACAACTGGACATGTCTGAGTTCAAGTTTCTCTGTGACTGAACTCAGATGAGCTTCATCTCCTCGTTAACTCATCGTCAAACACACTTCATTCAAACTGGACACAAACTGAGTCACAGTCACCAGAAGAACGTTGGTTTGTCTTCACAGTCACCTCTGGTTCGGTCCAAATCAATCCTCAGTTCACAGAGTAAATCACCTCTGTACTGTGTCCACTGTCTTCACACTGACCTCCATCACTCTCTGAGCTCAGTCCCAGTCTGCTGTCCAGACGTCCTCACTGGGAGGCTGCTGAGCCCCGTCACCTGCGCTGACTCCACCTGTGATCTGAGGCGGACCACCGTCGGCTAATAAAGACACTTAGCTCCACGGCTAAGTGAGCCCCTTGCTAACAGCAGCTAGTAGCTACAGCAAAGAGTAGAGTGAGCAGCAGTTAGCAGTTAAAGCCGCCCTGTTTAGTTTTGAAGCCTCCTTCAAATTCTGGTCGTTTCTTACGAATGACTCTGTTGAACTCTTGCAGTATTTCAGTGTAGCTGCGACAACTTGAAGCTAACAGCTGTGCTCTGCGTCTCAGGCTGAGCTGTGTGAGGAGCAGCAGAGGTACCGGCAGTATCTGTCTGATGAGCTGCAGAAGCAGAAGGAGGAGGAGGAGGAGACGGAGCAGCTGATCGAGGAGCAACTGAAGGAGGTGATGACCAAACGGGAGGAGCAGAGTCGACTGCAGCGTGAGGCCAGAAACCGACTGATGAAGGAAGTGATGGAGGCTCGAAGTCTGCAGATCCAACACAAACGTAAGAAAACGGAGCATTTCATTCAAAATGTGGATTAATCCACCGCTGAACATAGTCCCCAACAAATGTCCTGTGTCCTCCTGTCCTGCAGTGGACATGAACAAGCAGAAACAAGTGGAGCTGTCCAAAGAGAGAGACGAGCTGGACAGAGCGATGGAGGAGATGAAGCTGATGGACGAGGAGGAGAAAAGATGGTACGTTAACAGTCATCCATGACACACACTGAACTGTCCTGGTCCTGAACTGGTCTCTGTTGGTCCTGAACTGGTCTCTGTTGGTCCTGAACTGGTCTCTGTTGGTCCTGAACTTGTCTCTGTTGGTCCTGAACTCGTCTCTGTTGGTCCTGAACTTGTCTCTGTTGGTCCTGAACTTGTCTCTGTTTCTGAACTCGTCTCTGTTTCTGAACTCGTCTCTGTTGGTCCTGAACTCGTCTCTGTTGGTCCTGAACTCGTCTCTGGTCGTCCTTGCAGTCAGCAGCAGACCCGTGAGGCGTATCAGGCCGACCTGAAGGCTCAGATGAAGCAGCAGCAGCAGCTTCGGTGTGAGCAGAGAGCTGAGGCTGAGAGGGAGTATCAGCAGGGCCTGATCCAGCAGGAGCTGTACAACCAGAAGAAAGACGAGATCCTGTCCAGACCCACATCTCACACCAACGCCCCACATCCATTCAGACGAGCAGAGGGATCCAGGTCCGCCTCCACGGTCCACCTCACATAGTCAGCCTGCACATGGAAGTCAAACACTGTAAACGACACATCTCTCTGATGTTCCTGTAAAAGAGGAAATCTAAATAATAAAGTCTGTTCATGCTGTGAGATTTGTCTTTAATCCTCATAAAGTGCTAACATGCTAATGTTTAACACCATCTTAGATTAGCGTGTTAGCATGCTAACATTAGCTGATGTGATGTCATCATAAACCGAAGTGTTGGACACATGAACATGTTGACCAGATGATCAGTCACAGTTCTTACAGTGGCTCCTGAGGGGAACATCCTCACTACATGCACACAGTACTTGTACCTGGAGGGCAGGTGTTGTGTTGGGTAACGCAGTACTTACTGAAGGTGAGGGAGGAGATCCATGTTGCATCAAGTCCGGGGGCTTTATTGTGAAACAACCATCATCCAGAAAGAAACAACGTGAGTCACTGTTTGTTTCAGCTCACACATGATTCAGACGGACTTATCTACACACCGAACCTTCTGACAGTAAAGTAACTAAGTGCATTTACTCAAGTACTGCACCTAAGTTTGAGGTACTTCCAATTGACTTGAGTACTCTCTTTTTTTTCTGTGTATCAGCTGTAACAAACTGATAATGAACTACCCAGGTGTTTAATGTGAACATGTTAATGAGTCATAATTCAGGCTGATTATTTTCATCAACAGATAATTAAAATAAATGTTTGATTTATAAAATAATAGAAAACAGTAAAAACAGCTGGTTACATGTTCACACAGGATGTCAGAGAAAATGAGAACCAACATTTAAAGGAACAGTTCACATAAACCTCAGTCATCATCTCCTCCTCCATGCTGATGTAAAGTCAGGTGAAGTGTCGTCGTCCACAAAACATTTCTGGAGCTTCACAGTAAAACAGAGTTGCAGCATTCTGCTAAACCTCTTTGTTCTGCTTCCTTCATGGTTGTGGCAGGAAGATAAAGCCTGTTCTGGGTGGACCGGCGTCCTGTCAGAGTCATGAGCAGGTAAACACCTCATACCTGCAGAGGGAGTGGTTTGGGAGTGGACTCATTAGCTCATGTAAGAATCAAAGTTAATGCTCAGACAGGTCTGAGACGAGCTGCTTCCCACAGTCAGTCAGGTGATCGAAGGAACAGAATGAACGTCTCTGAGCAGATACACTGACCCGACACCAGGATCCAGAACTGAACGACAGGATGACCAGTGATTACTACCCCTACTCCAAGGTAACGCTCCGTTTGTCTTTCTTTATATGTGAGAGCTCTGACAGGACTGACTGAAGTGTGTGGGTTAATGTCCACACACACACACACACACACACACACACACACACTATCAGTATATTCTTGTCCACATTACACAACATCACTGATAAGATTTCTCACCTTGGAGGACCTTGTTCTTCAGGTCCAACAGAGGATCATTAAAGGAACAGTTCACCCAAAACCTTTAATCCAGTCATTATCTCCTGACCCCAGGCAGATGGAAAGTCAGGTGAAGTTTTGTAGTCTGCAAAACACAAAAAAAAACCTCAATAACTACATTAAAACTTTGCTGAATTAGCTGTTAGCACTTCCTGTTAGCAGTGTACCTGTGGATGTACAGACAACTGTCACTGGATCACTGTGATACTGAAGAAAAGTCAGGCAAGTTCTGCACATGTAAGGAGCGTCTGTTTAGAGGATCATCATCTCCTCCTGATGATATAAAGTCAGGCTCAGCCATCGTCTCCTCCTGATGATATAAAGTCAGGCTCAGTCATCATCTCCTCCTGAGCCTGACTTTATATCATCAGGAGGAGATGATGGCTGAGCCTGACTTTATATCATCAGGAGGAGATGACTGAGTTTTACTGTTTTAGGTGAACTGTTCCTTTAAGTGGTTTAAATCTGCTTCAGCTTCTCGTGAACGTTTGCTGGTTTTCATTTTCTTTTATGACAGAAAACTGAAAACTGTTGGTTAGAAGAGTGTATGACCTGTTACAGATCAATAATCCAGATCAGTGAACTGATCAGTAACATCAGCCCCAGCTGGGTGAGGTGCATTATGGGTATTATTACAGCTCCTCTCTCTGTCAGCTGTCGTGTCTTCTGTTGTCATATGTGAGCAGAGTGAGCTGCCACGTGGTGTCTGTTGTCCCGTGGTCACCTGTCTGTATTGATCTGCTGTGGACATTGATTGAACACGTGATTATGATGTCATCACAGTGCGACCGTGTGCTTTTACTGGCATGAATTCAGATGATAACACGACCGTAAAGATCAGGATGCAGCAGCTTCCCTCAGTGAAGTGACGTCCTCACATCACAGACTCTGTTCTCTCAGCAGACATCGTGAAACCCACAGTGAAATAACAGACTGAAGGCTGAGAACAAACAGAACGTCGGTCCAGAACTGGTCGGCGCAGCAGAACTCAAACCTGAAACATTTTTAATGTCAACAAACATGAACTCAGCGCCTCCTGGACCACGTGCACAGTGGAGTTCTATTAGAGCTGTATGTTTTTCCTCTGCAGCCATGTTGGTTCTGACCCATAATGCAACTGACCCCTGACATCACAACATGACATCACAGCGAGGGGTCGACGATATTGTTTTGTTCAGGGTCGATACCGATCAAAGAGAGACTGATAATCAATATTTAAAACCAATATACATGTACAGAGAAAATAAAACAGCGCTGGAATGTAACGAAGTACATTTACTCAGGTACAGTACTTAGGTATAGTTTTAAGGTACTTATATTTCACTTGAGTATTTTCATTTTCTGCTACTTTTTACTTCCACTCCATTACATCACATGACATCACATGACATCACATGACATCACATGACATCACATTACATCACATTACATCACATGACATCACATTACATCACATGACATCACATTACATCACATGACATCACATTACATTATGGAGGCAAATATTGTACTTTTTACTCCACTACATTTATTGATACCTTCAGTTACTAGTTACTTTACAGATTACATGCTGCATCAGAGCCAAAGTAAACACAGACACAGTGAATATCAGCGCAATGATCCGTCTGTCTGTAACATTAAATGTCCCATGATGCTTTTCACCTGATACTCTGCTCCACATTAACACAACATGGTTTGTATCAAACCTTTTAAACATCTTGTTAGTTACATTTCATCACTGTTGTGATCAGGTGATCTGATCAGAATCATCTGAGTCTCTGACTTTATATTATTATATATTAAAGGACGATGAGGGATAAAACCTGGTCTCCTCCATGAATCATGACGGGACCCTCAGGTTTATCCGGGGACCGTCTGCGGGGTCCCGACCCTCGTGTTGACAACCTGTGGTGTGTGTTGCAGTGCCCTGGTGATCCAGTTGGTGTGTGTGTGTGTGTGCGCGCGCGCGCGTGTGTACAGTAGCTCACACAGTGTCGTCAGGAAGTAGTTCCTGTGTGTTGTCGCTGGATTTACGGATCATTTCACGTCTTTTTTCTCCGTCCGATCACTGAAACAACTCACACACACACACACACACACACACACCTGCCGGTACCGGGAGCCGCTCAGCACCGAGCACACTGACCGAACCTGCACCTGTCCGGACCGGAGACATGCGGACTGGGAGCTGTCCGCTGTTCACCTGCTGTACATGAAGAAACTTCCGGATTGAAGGATTTTAATGGACTCTTGATGGGAACAACGACCGGACCGGACCCGACCCGACCGTTTGTTTGTAGTTTGTTGGTTCAGGAGGGAAGACGAGCCGGACCATGTCTGTGAACGAGCTGTACACAAAGGTGAGCCTTTACCTGCAAAACAGCCAGACGTCACGCTTTAACACGGACAGGTGTCTCATACCTGAGTGTGTCTGATCAGCCGGGGTTTGAACTCCGCTCAGAACTCCATTTAACAAATCGTTATTTTAACACAAACAGGCCTGCGTGTGTGTGTGTGTGTGTGTGTGAGAGAGAGAGAGAGAGAGAGAGAGAGAGAGAGAGATCCACCCTTTCTGTCCGACATGAGCCAAACTCCATGTTGTTTTAACGAAACTCTTGAGAGCTGAGTCACCTGTTAATGTGTGCTCTGTCCTGTCCGGTACATCAGTGATACTGACCCAAAAGTGTCAATACTGTCACAACTATAACTGTGTGTTGGGTTGTAACCGAGCCGAATGAGTGACGACACCGAGCAGAGCTCTTGTCTTGTATCGTGTGTGAGAGTTGGTGTCATAAGCGACGCTGCGCTTTAAAGTGACATATTTTTGAATGGAGTTCAACACGACAGTGAGCGGGCAGGTGCAGGAGCCGCGGTTCACCTGCGTATCAGGCTCGATGGGAGGAGCCTATCAGACCTGTTCATTTTAAAATCAGACTCATGAACAGTCAGACTCATTAACAGTCAGACTCATTAACAATCAGACTCATTATCAGACTCATTAACAGTCAGACTCATTAACAGACTCATTAACAGTCAGACTCATTAACAATCAGACTCATTAACAGTCAGACTCATTAACAGTCAGACTCATTATCAATCAGACTCATTATCAGACTCATTAACAGTCAGACTCATTATCAATCAGACTCATTATCAGACTCATTAACAGTCAGACTCATTAACAATCAGACTCATTATCAGACTCATTATCAGACTCATTAACAATCAGACTCATTAACAGTCAGACTCATTATCAGACTCATTAACAGTCAGACTCATTAACAGTCAGACTCATTATCAGACTCATTAACAGTCAGACTCATTAACAGTCAGACTCATTAACAATCAGACTCATTATCAGACTCATTAACAATCAGACTCATTAACAATCAGGCTCATTAACAATCAGGCTCATTAACAGTCAGACTCATTAACAATCAGACTCATCAACAGTCAGACTCATTAACAGTCAGACTCATTATCAGACTCATTAACAGTCAGACTCATTAACAGTCCGACTCATTAACAGTCAGACTCATTAACAATCAGACTCATTATCAGACTCATTAACAGTCAGACTCATTAACAGTCAGACTCATTAACAGTCCGACTCATTAACAGTCAGACTCATTATCAGACTCATTAACAGTCAGACTCATTATCAGACTCATTAACAGTCAGACTCATTAACAATCAGACTCATTAACAGTCAGACTCATTAACAGTCAGACTCATTATCAATCAGACTCATTATCAGACTCATTAACAGTCAGACTCATTAACAGTCAGACTCATTATCAATCAGGCTCATTAACAATCAGACTCATTAACAATCAGACTCATTATCAGACTCATTAACAATCAGACTCATTAACAATCAGGCTCATTAACAATCAGGCTCATTAACAGTCAGGCTCATTAATAATCAGGCTCATTAACAGTCAAACTCATTAACAGTCAAACTCATTAACAGTCAGACTCATTAACAGTCAGACTCATTATCAGACTCATTAACAGTCAAACTCATTAACAGTCAGACTCATTAACAATCAGACTCATTATCAGACTCATTAACAATCAGACTCATTAACAATCAGGCTCATTAACAATCAGGCTCATTAACAGTCAGACTCATTAACAATCAGACTCATCAACAGTCAGACTCATTAACAGTCAGACTCATTATCAGACTCATTAACAGTCAAACTCATTAACAGTCAGACTCATTAACAATCAGGCTCATTAACAATCAGACTCATTATCAGGCTCATTAACAATCAGACTCATTATCAGACTCATTAACAATCAGACTCATGATCAGACTCATTAACAGTCAAACTCATTAACAGTCAAACTCATTAACAGTCAAACTCATTTACAGTCAGGCTCATTAACAATCAGGCTCATTAACAGTCAGGCTCATTAACAGTCAGACTCATTAACAGTCAAACTCATTAACAATCAGACTCATTAACAGTCAGACTCATTATCAGACTCATTAACAGTCAGACTCATTAACAATCAGACTCATTATCAGACTCATTAACAATCAGACTCATTAACAATCAGGCTCATTAACAATCAGGCTCATTAACAGTCAGACTCATTAACAATCAGACTCATCAACAGTCAGACTCATTAACAGTCAGACTCATTATCAGACTCATTAACAGTCAGACTCATTAACAGTCCGACTCATTAACAGTCAGACTCATTAACAATCAGACTCATTATCAGACTCATTAACAGTCAGACTCATTAACAGTCAGACTCATTAACAGTCCGACTCATTAACAGTCAGACTCATTAACAATCAGACTCATTATCAGACTCATTAACAGTCAGACTCATTATCAGACTCATTAACAGTCAGACTCATTAACAATCAGACTCATTAACAGTCAGACTCATTAACAGTCAGACTCATTAACAGTCAGACTCATTATCAATCAGACTCATTATCAGACTCATTAACAGTCAGACTCATTATCAATCAGACTCATTATCAGACTCATTAACAATCAGACTCATTAACAATCAGGCTCATTAACAATCAGGCTCATTAACAGTCAGACTCATTAACAATCAGACTCATCAACAGTCAGACTCATTAACAGTCAGACTCATTATCAGACTCATTAACAGTCAAACTCATTAACAGTCAGACTCATTAACAATCAGGCTCATTAACAATCAGACTCATTATCAGGCTCATTAACAATCAGACTCATTATCAGACTCATTAACAATCAGACTCATGATCAGACTCATTAACAGTCAAACTCATTAACAGTCAAACTCATTAACAGTCAAACTCATTTACAGTCAGGCTCATTAACAATCAGGCTCATTAACAGTCAGGCTCATTAACAGTCAGACTCATTAACAGTCAAACTCATTAACAATCAGACTCATTAACAGTCAGACTCATTATCAGACTCATTAACAGTCAGACTCATTAACAGTCAGACTCATTAACAATCAGACTCATTATCAGACTCATTAACAATCAGACTCATTAACAATCAGGCTCATTAACAATCAGGCTCATTAACAGTCAGACTCATTAACAATCAGACTCATCAACAGTCAGACTCATTAACAGTCAGACTCATTATCAGACTCATTAACAGTCAGACTCATTAACAGTCCGACTCATTAACAGTCAGACTCATTAACAATCAGACTCATTATCAGACTCATTAACAGTCAGACTCATTAACAGTCAGACTCATTAACAGTCCGACTCATTAACAGTCAGACTCATTAACAATCAGACTCATTATCAGACTCATTAACAGTCAGACTCATTATCAGACTCATTAACAGTCAGACTCATTAACAATCAGACTCATTAACAGTCAGACTCATTAACAGTCAGACTCATTATCAATCAGACTCATTATCAGACTCATTAACAGTCAGACTCATTATCAATCAGACTCATTATCAGACTCATTAACAGTCAGACTCATTAACAATCAGACTCATTATCAGACTCATTAACAGTCAGACTCATTATCAGACTCATTAACAATCAGACTCATTAACAGTCAGACTCATTATCAGACTCATTAACAGTCAGACTCATTAACAGTCAGACTCATTATCAGACTCATTAACAGTCAGACTCATTAACAGTCAGACTCATTATCAATCAGGCTCATTAACAGTCAGACTCATTAACAGTCAGACTCATTATCAATCAGGCTCATTAACAGTCAGACTCATTAACAGTCAGACTCATTATCAATCAGGCTCATTAACAATCAGACTCATTAACAGACTCATTATCAGACTCATTAACAATCAGACTCATTAACAATCAGGCTCATTAACAATCAGGCTCATTAACAGTCAGGCTCATTAATAATCAGGCTCATTAACAGTCAAACTCATTAACAGTCAAACTCATTAACAGTCAGACTCATTAACAATCAGACTCATTAACAGTCAGACTCATTATCAGACTCATTAACAGTCAAACTCATTAACAGTCAGACTCATTAACAATCAGACTCATTATCAGACTCATTAACAATCAGACTCATTAACAATCAGGCTCATTAACAATCAGGCTCATTAACAGTCAGACTCATTAACAATCAGACTCATCAACAGTCAGACTCATTAACAGTCAGACTCATTATCAGACTCATTAACAGTCAAACTCATTAACAGTCAGACTCATTAACAATCAGGCTCATTAACAATCAGACTCATTATCAGGCTCATTAACAATCAGACTCATTATCAGACTCATTAACAATCAGACTCATGATCAGACTCATTAACAGTCAAACTCATTAACAGTCAAACTCATTAACAGTCAAACTCATTTACAGTCAGGCTCATTAACAATCAGGCTCATTAACAGTCAGGCTCATTAACAGTCAGACTCATTAACAGTCAAACTCATTAACAATCAGACTCATTAACAGTCAGACTCATTAACATGCTCATTAACAGTCAACAGATAGATACATCAGCACTTTGTTAAAGCTGCAGTGAGACACTACAGGTTGTTTAGACGTCACAGTGATGTCATGGTGATGTCACAGTGATGTCACAGTGATGTCATCAGACAGTCTGTTGCTGCATTCACAAGCTCCTCTGATGGTTCCACTTCCTGAGAACTCATGTCTTTGGTCAAAGTTTCTCACCATCAGCTCAGTGTTTACTTCCACGAGCATCACATGACGACAGGTCAGCCACTGATCACACTCATCACATCTATTGATCTGCTGCTGGTACCACAGAGGTTGTGCTGTCAGCGGTTGGTTGATCAATTGGTTGGTTGATTAATTGGTTGTTTGGTCAATTGATTGGTTGGTTGGTTTTGTTTTTTCTTATTGTCTTTAAGACAGTGATGAGTGGCTGTTGGTCCATGGCGGAGGTATGCACTCTACTGAGTGCCGTTCTAGTTTCACTAGTTTTTGAAACTTGTTGCTTCCTGTTTTATGTTGATTATAATTATAAACTTGTTATTTTTGAGACAAAATGATGAATCGAGGTGATAAACTCTGATTGATTGATTGATTGATTGATTGATTGATTGATTGATTGATAATCAGCTGTCAGACGCTCTGCTCACACTGAGACGATCCTGGACTGGTGGGCCTCTCTCCTGACTGATGTTAGTGGTTCTGATCGGATCACAGGTGCAGATAAATGTTTGTCTTTATTGAAATCACAGCTCATCAAACAAGAAACAACTGAAGTGACACTGAGCTCAACACACTCGGATCAATCAGTCCACCTCAAATATTATTGCAGTTTTACACAAACCATTGATGGATATGAAGTGTAACATAAAGTATTAATGTAATAATGTAATAATGTTCTGTTTATAGGCTCAGTTCTGTCCACAGAGCCCGCTGGTGTTTGTTAAAAATCATTTTTACACTTGTTAATCTGAGTCAACTGTCTCAGACAGTGTGTGTGGAGGCGGAGCTCTGTAATCCCTCCTGCTGGACTCTGGAGTCCACATCATTAAGTCGGGCCACTTAAAGCCGCTGCACCCGCTGTGAGGTGAAATAATCCGGAGCTGCAGGCCAGCGGGGCCCGACCTGCTGCTCCATCTGTTGCTGTTCAGCTCCGGCACTCAGCTGAGTCACCATCAGACACTGGTGGGCCCCTGCAGACAGTCTCATGTGCTCATGGAACCAAGTCCAGGGCCTCACAGTCCAGGGCCCCTCAGTCCAGGGCCTCACAGTCCAGGGCCTCACAGTCCAGGGCCTCACAGTCCAGGGCCCCACAGTCCAGGGCCCCTCAGTCCAGGGCCCCACAGTCCAGGGCCCCACAGTCCAGGGCCCCACAGTCCAGGGCCCCTCAGTCCAGGGCCCCACAGTCCAGGGCCCCTCAGTCCAGGGCCCCACAGTCCAGATCATGTTTTTAAAAACTGATTCTTTATGAATGAAAATCTGCCCAAGCTGATCCTGATCAGATATTTATGATCTATTATATTTGTCTTCACTTCACAGCTGCACGTTCAGGCCGACTGACAGCAGATCAGCTCTCTGACAGTATGAACAGGATGTTTGTGACAGATGACTTTTTATTGACTATTTCAATCAGACGTCTTCAAAAGTCTTCAGATCAGATAAAACAGAGAAAAAGCAGATCTTTGTTCATCTCGTCTCCTTCTGACACATCACTGACAAAACAATCACTGAAGAAATGATCGATCAGCAGATGAAGTGACGATGACGAGTCGTGTTTTCATCTGTTCATGATCAAACATGTCGAGGCTTCAACTGAACTTTCAACTGAACCGGAGTTTAAATCTTTGAGGCGGGTTTTGGGTCCGGCAGAGCAGGATTAGCCTGAAACACCACAGAGCCCCTGTGTGTGTGTGTGTGTGTGTGTGTGTGTGTGTGTGTAATCCAGTATCTATAATTACATCCAGTGCAGCAGGTTGGCGGGTGGAAGAATCAGTCAGAAATGAACGAGTTAGTGAATCTGCGACTCATTTCATAATGAATTACAGGATTTGGATCAGACTGAATGTTTTCTGTCTGAATGTCTTTGAGGTGTCAGATTATAGAATGAAAGTAACTGTTGTCATGTCCAACTTTTATTATTTAGGTATTGTATGTGTTGGAGATAGGTTGTATTCATTGTTTAAATGTAGCTGGAACGCTTTAAGATTTAATTTAATCTGACTTTAATGTAAACGTTCACACACAGGAGGCCTGAGTCAGCAGAAATGTTCTGACCTGGTCTAGTTTCTCTCCTGTGTTTCTGACGGGAGAACTGGTGGGAAAAAGCTTTGCCGGATAATCTTTAAAGTTTATTTAAGTTCCTTCATCTTTTTCTTGTGAAAGAAATTCTTTTTACAGGTGGAAAAAAAGACTTTTCCTGCCAAGCTTTCTTTCCCCGGCAGTTCTCCCGTCACAAACACAGGAGAGAGAAAATGTGGAAGAACATTTGTGAGAGGATCGAGTGTTCACATGAAGACGAGTGCTTCCTCTCTGGTATCTGTGAGCTTTAGCTTCCTCTGAAAGCTGCTGTCGTCAGATCAAAGTTCCTCGACAGGTACAGGTGGTGTTGTGGCTTCCTGTCAGACACACCCAGTGCTCCCCCTCCTCCTCCTCCCCCTCCCTCCTGAGGCTGATGTCATTGTGCTGACACGTCAGTGGGCGGAGCCTCACAGATTTCACCTGTGAGCGTCTGTGAACAGAAACCTGAACAGACGGCTCGAGTGTCGTCCACTGAGACTGAGTCACGTGACGTGTTGAGGTTTACATCCACCTCTTCAGCTGCAGGCTCGTCTTTATTCTGAACCTGAAGAACAACTCGTCCTCGGCTGTTCTTCTTGTTTCCTCCTCTTCACCTCCACACACACAAACCCTCCCCCGACACAGCGACCGTCCAATCACAGTGTGACAGAGTTTGGAGGGAGGCTTTCTTTTTCTTTTTTCAGTCTGAAGAAACCAGAACACAACAGAGCGAAGCAGAAATGGATGACAGTGCTGTCAGAGTGAACTTTACTGTCTCTGAGAGGAAACCAGAGCTGCAGTCTGCTTCACATGAAACACCATAAAACTTAACGACATGTCGGGTTCAGGAGTTAAAGTGTGTTGTTGAGCTCGGACCACAAGCCTCTGATTACCCTCCAGAGTCTCCTGGTGTCAGAGGGTCGTATTCACAGGAGAGGAGATCTGAATCGTTTCACTTGCTCTGTTGTGGTTCGTCGTCCCTGACCCAGCAGGCTGACGGTCGGCCAGTGTCGGGCCGTGTCGGGCCGTGTCCTGCTCTGGTGGCTCTGATCGGTGGACACTTTAAATCCTTTAGTGCCCAGATGTTTGTCTGATATTGACTTCAGGTGAAGTGATGAAGCTCAGCATCAGTCCTCTGACAGCGTGTTGTACCTACATGTTATCACACAACGTCCATGTCACTCAGAAATACACTGAACACCTTTAATTAAAGTCCTTCAGTGTTGTTTTAGGGAGACGCAGTTTGGTTCTGATGTAACGAGTCTGGTTTGTGGTGAGATGAGTGTGAGACACAGTGATGGTGGAGAGTCTGATGCTGTAAGTCTGGATGTAGGTTGGTCAGCCCCTCCCCCACTCAAAGTATGTGCCCTCAGGCGTGGGAGTCCTCCACCCCAGCACCAACACCACCCCCACCCACAGCACCACCCCAGCACCACCCCAGCACCAACACCACCCCAGCACCAACACCACCCCCACCCCAGCACCACCCCAGCACCACCCCCACCCACAGGAGCATCGTCACAAAGGAAGGTGACGCAGTAAAAACACCAAAACTCCATTTTATATTTCATCTCAAACAACTTTAAGATGTTTCAGAGCAACTTTTACCTTCTAGATATACATAGGTGTGTGTGTGTGTGTGTGTGTGTGTGTGTGTGTGTGTGTGTGTGTGTTGGTCCGCGGTCTCATTCCTGCTGGTGTTTCCTGCTGAGAGGCTCCACATGCAGACGACATGCTGCGCAGCCATTGGTCAGTTTGTGTCTGTGCCCCAGATACACAGACTCTCTGCCGGGCTTCTCTGATTGGCTGCAGAGATTCACCTCCTGACAACTTTTAGTAACGAGATGCACCGTGTGAGGAGACGTCTTCAAACGTCATGTTCGAGGATATTAACTACTGAACATCACAAATCTTCACACCTGAAGAGCTGGAAGCAGAACGTTTAAGATAAGACAGAACTTTATTAAAGCAGAAGGAAATTATGACTCAAAAATAAGAGAATAAGAACAGAAACTTCAGAGTCAGACAGTAACAGAAGAAATGAGGTGAATCCAGGAAAATAAACTACAATTAAAATAGAAAATGTTGTAACATTGACACGTAATGAAAGGTAATACTGTAAAAGTTATATTGTTTGTTGTTAATGTCCAACCTCTAATGATTTATTGACTAGTTGTTGTCAGTTGTTTCATCTAAATGACTCCTGAAACACAAAAACATCTGGAAACTAAAACTTGTTACAAACATGGTGAAACTCAGGTTATCAAGACAGAACGTAATAAAACTTTACATGAAAGATCAGAGAGCTGATTCAGATCTGAAATAAAATATGATGTCATTTACCTGCTCAATATGAATCAGACAGCAGAGTGAGGAGGAGGAGCAGAAGAGGGGCCACAGATAATAAACTTAACAGCAGCAAGAAAGTTAAAAAGCAGATTGATTAAAATCATAAAAATAGCACATAAATAGAAGGGCACTCAGTAGAGCGCATACCTCCACCAAGGCCCACCAGTTCTCTTCAGTACTGCCTCACAGCTACCGGCCACATAATTTGAATTATTGAATTATTTAAAAATGTTCATTATTGATGAAACCAGCTGCAGATGATTGTGATGGTGTGAGATCAGACTAACAGAACTGATCCAGTCGGAGGGACTCTCAGTTTGATTATAGCAAACTTTATTGATCCCAAACAGACAAACAGGAGAACTGATTCACTGTCAGTTCCTCCAGACAACCGACCGGCACCGAGAGGCAGAACAATAACACACATCTGTGAGTGTGCGTGTGTGTGTGTGTGTGTGTGTGTGCGTGTGTTTCTTTTGTCCCTTTAATGCAAATCAGCTTCACTGAAACCAGCACGTCATTTGAATAAACACACTCACACACACACGCTTCTCTGTATTACCTGAGGTCACGTGACCCGACGACTCGTTATGTAACTTCACACAGATTTACTGAAGCTAAATGTGACGACCCAGACCCAGACCCAGACCCAGACCCAGACCCAGGACTGAGCAGCCTGATGCTGTGTGAGGTCACTGTATTTAAATCTGACTGCAGCGTATTAATCTAAATCCCGCGTGCTGACTCGGCACTCTGTTTCTGTTCATCATTATTTATCCTGCTGACTCGGCGTTTACAGATAATCTGCTCCCAGCAGAGATGAACTGCTCCACGGTGTGAGGACACAGGAGAAGAATCAGCCCGGCTCGTCGTCCTAACGCCTCCTCGTCCCGTCCTGAAGCAGGCTGACACGTTTCATATCTGAGGATGTTTGTTGGCTCATATTTACACACGTTTGCGTTTGTGTTGTTCGTTTCTGTCAAAGTCACACTGGTTCAAATTCACCCTGTCTGTGCCCAGAGACGATCGTTCACATCAGCTCCTGAGAAAAACAGAAGAGTTGTGTTCATGTTCTGTTGAGTGGTTCTGGCAGCGGTTGGTTTACACCTGGTGTTACAGCAGGATCTGATCCGATACGTTATCTGATCCGGCCTTTGTGTTGAGGAGCTCGATGCTGCTGCGTATCAGCCCCGCACCCCCCTGAAGAGTCACAGTTTTGTGGGTTGAGTTCGAGGAAACTTTCTGATGTGCGTCAGGTCGTCCTGATGGTTTGATGACAGCAGATGTTTCAGTCTCTCTCAGCTTCCTGTCGGCTCCCTGTCTACACTTAAACAACAACATATTTAATTGAGCTACAAACAAACACGTGTCTCAGTGTTATGATGCGTACAGATGACATCACGCTGTACAGATCTTCATCTGGTCACATTCTGTTCGCGACACATTTACACTTGATTAGCGTTCATTTCTCTTTATCCTGATATCGTGTCTGGATATCGTGATCACGTGTTAATACCAGGTGTCAGGTGATCCAGCTCCACCGTGAGGCTCACGTTGTCTTCAGGGTTTAGATTCATGATGTCCTCCACAGCTCTGCGGGAGCCGCTCAGCGTTCAGGAGTGTTTGTCATGATGAAGTCTCGTCTGCTGTAATTTCCACAGAAATGATAATCAGTGAGAGTTAACGAGGCCTTTGATCAGGACCAGAAACTGTGTTAATCTACAGAAACAGACGCTCAAAAAGAGCTGATGATTATCATTCATTACTGTGAGGAGACGAACAAACAGGTTGACCCAGGATCTCATGCAGGGAGGAAAGTAACTAACTACAGTTACTCAGTTACTATAGTTAAGTTCAGTTTTCGGGTTGTTTTACATCTCAGAGGGAAATATTCTACTTTTTACTCCACTACATTCAGTCTCATCCTGCAAAGTAACTTGTAACTAAATGAATCAAATAAATGTGGTGGAGCAGCAGAAGTGAGAGCCGTCAGTGAACTTCACGAGCTGATCTGTCCTGAAGCTGCTGCTGCTGATTAACGTTGTGTTGTGTTTGTTTCAGTACACTCGGGTCTGGATCCCCGACCCTGACGATGTGTGGAAGGCTGCAGAGATCACCAGAGACTACAAGGAAGGAGAGGCTGCTCTCCACCTTAAACTGGAGGATGAGACGGTACTGACCCTCTGAGGACGCTCTGTATGAAGACATGTCACAACACGCCAGTTTAAAGATCAATAGTATGAGACAGATTCAGCGACTCAGGTTTCACTTTCACATGATCCCGACAGACAAGACACAAGAGTGAATCGATCCATCGAGACGGATCTATAAATCAATATGCAACATGAAGTCTACTGAAGTTAGCATGCTAACCAGCTAGCTGAGGTCACAGCTCCATCAGGCCATTTAATTAAACTGCTACCATTGTCCCGGGACACGAGCGACAGAAGTGTGTCCGACTCCATCACAGCAGGTGGCGATATGCACCGTTTCAGCTAGCTGCTACCGGACCTTCATCTGCTCGACCCATTACGACACGTACAGAACAAGTTAGGAAGAGTAAACAACAACATGAACTGTCTCCTCGTCGGTCCAAACGTGTATTTCTTGTTGTAGCCCTCGACATGTTGAAACCTTCCTCGGCTTCTTCTTTTGTATTTCCCGGCTTCCTGAAACACATTTGAACGACTTCCGGGTCAAAGCCCAGCGGGGGGACTGATGTGCAGGCACGAGGCCTGAGCTGATATACTGTACTGTATATATATATATATATATATATATATATATATATGTGTATATATACATATATATATGTATATATATATGTATATGTATATATATATATATATATATACATATATACATATATATACAAATATAGATTACTGTACTGTAGATTAATAATCACAGATTATGCAACGTGTCTGAGTTTTATATATGAGATCAGCTGATGACATCAGTCCGGCTCTACATTCAAAACCATAGACGAGTAAATGAAGGCGTGTGACTACTGCAAACCTCTTCAGAGGACATTATTTGTATTAATCTGTATTGACTGTGTACTGACTGTGTACTGACTGTGTATCGTGTGTTGCCTCCAGCCTCTGGAGTACCCCGTGGGTCCGAAGAGTAACCCTCTTCCCTTCCTGCGTAACCCCGACATCCTGGTCGGGGAGAACGACCTCACTGCTCTCAGTTACCTGCATGAACCTGCCGTCCTGCACAACCTGCGAGTTCGCTTCCTGGAGTCCAACCACATCTACACCTACTGCGGTCAGTCGCTCACGTTACGGCTGCTCCCTCTTTGTGATTATTGATATGCTGCAGTGTCTATAAACTGTTTACACGTCTCAAATTCAAAGCAGCTTTATTGGCAGGACAAGATGAATTTGTGCTGACAAATCATTTTAAATTCATGCAACACGTCAGGAAATCATAAAAAATACAAATATATGATGATAATTGTTTAAACATGTGCATCAATAAAAACATGACTAGAAATATGATATAATTATATTCATGATGGTTTGAAATCATTCATCAGCAACGTTCTTCATTGAACAATGAACATGTTTAATATTCTATAATTAACTCTCACATCGTCTTATTAATGCTGACAGCTGGTTCAAGGACTCAAAGGTGTGTGTGTGTGTGTGTGTGTGTGTGTGTGTGTGTGTGTGTGTGTGTGTGTGTGTGTGTGCAGGGATCGTGCTGGTGGCCATCAACCCGTACGAGCAGCTGCAGATCTATGGAGAGGAGGTCATCAACGCCTACACCGGGCAGAACATGGGCGACATGGACCCTCACATCTTCGCTGTGGCTGAAGAGGCGTACAAACAGATGGCCAGGTCCGGTCTCATGTTGATCCGATCAGATGGTCCGGTCTCATATTGATCTGATCAGATGGTCCGGTCTCATATTGATCTGATCAGATGGTCCGGTCTCATATTGATCCGATCAGATGGTCCGGTCTCATATGCATGTATATGAACATCAGCCCCAAACATGAAGGATCAGTGGGGCTCTCACTGAGCTCTGCTGTGTTTGTGTTATTAATCAGGGTGTTAATCATCAGATTCTTCGGATGTGATATTTGCTGTCACGATAAGCTTCAGTTCTGTCTTCTGATAATGAGACCAAATCTGCTGGATCATAAATATACAGACAGTAACTTGAACCATCAGCTTCAGTGATGGTCTGAGGCCTGGTGTCAGAACCAGACTCACAAATACTTTATTGATCCCTGAGGGGAAACTGCTTGTGTTACAGCTGCTCCCATTCAGAAGTCTTAGAAAATATCCAGAAAAATAAAAACTATAAGCAAGAATTATAAAAATAGAACAGAAATATAAGAAATGTACATTCTACTGGAAATATATCTATATACACAGTGTAATCAATGTGTGTGTGTGTGTGTGTGTGTGTGTGTGTGTGTGTGTGTGTGTGTGTGTGTGTGTGTGTTGTAGAGATGAGAGGAATCAGTCCATCATCGTGAGCGGAGAGTCCGGAGCAGGAAAGACGGTCTCTGCGAAGTACGCCATGCGTTTCTTTGCCACCGTCGGCGGCTCGGCCAACGACACGAACGTGGAGGAGAAAGTCCTCGCCTCCAGCCCCATCATGGAGGTGAGCATCTCTGAGGCCGCCGGGGCGACTTCCTGTTTGATTCAAACCATAAAAACTTTACACTTGTTCAGGTTCATCGAGGAATTAAAGGAGCAGTTCAACATTTTGTGAAAGTTTGTCTGTATGCTAAATCTGAATCTACAGCCAGCAGCTCCTTAGCTTAGCTTAGCATAAAGACTGGAAACAGGGGGGAACAGCTAGCCTGGCTCCATCCAAAGGAAGTGAAATCCACAGGCCAGATCTTGTAAAACCCGCTCATCGTCATCTCTGATCTGGTTTGTTTTGTCCGAACAAAAACTTGAGCGTAGAAACGACGTGTTGTGATGCTACAGACTGTTTCCTGTCAGGGATCTCTAACTTCCTGGAGTCTCAGCTGGTTGCCTGGCAACATCTCAGAGGCAGGAAGTAGTCCAGCACATAACGACCCGTAACTACTTGTGTTTTTGATCCATCAAGTCATCCAGCTGTATGTTGCCTTCATACGTTTGAACTGAAACAGGAAGTGGTTTTCTTGTTCTGCAAATCAAAGTTAATTTTTTTTCTTCTTTGCGTGTTAACATGTTTAATGTTCTGTCGATTATTAACATGAAGACAGATGTTGTTTCACTGCCTTCCTCCTGTGGATCAGACAGTAACTCTGAGCTGCATCATGAAACATGAGCTCACACAGATTCTGTTGATCTTCGTCTCACTCGCCTCAAACACGAGCGCCGACACACTGATGTGTTGATGATGCTGACGACACTGAGCCGTCTGTCCAACAGGCCATCGGAAACGCAAAAACGACTCGGAATGACAACAGCAGTCGCTTTGGAAAGTACATCCAGATCGGTTTCAGCCGACGGTACCACATCATCGGAGCCAACATGAGGACGTACCTGCTGGAGAAGTCCCGGGTGGTTTTTCAGGTGGGCTGGACTCAGTATACAGTATAAAGTACACAGTAAGCAGTATAAAGTACACAGTAAGCAGTATAAAGTACACAGTAACAGTATAAAGTACACAGTAAGCAGTATAAAGTACACAGTAAGCAGTATAAAGTACACAGTAAGCAGTATAAAGTACACAGTAACAGTATAAAGTACACAGTAAGCAGTATAAAGTACACAGTAAGCAGTATAAAGTACACAGTAACAGTATAAAGTACACAGTACGGGGACGTCCTGCTTGTCTCTTTGTACAAAATGTTTGAGCTGTTGGTTTTTTGTCCTTCAGGCGGAGGACGAGAGGAATTATCACATCTTCTACCAGCTGTGTGCTTCAGCCAGTTTACCAGAGTTCAGAGAGCTCGGCCTCAGTGAGTCCACCTGTCTGTCTGTCTGTCTGTCTGTCTGTCTGTCTGTCTGTCTGTCTGTCTGTCTGTCCACCTGTCTGTCTGTCTGTCCACCTGTCTGTCTGTCCACCTGTCTGTCCACCTGTCTGTCTGTCCACCTGTCTGTCTGTCCACCTGTCTGTCTGTCTGTCTGTCTTCTGATCACTGTGTGACCTCTCAGCTGTCCTCAGGTACCTGCTCCAACCTCACACTTACTGTAGAGACGCTCCAGCCCCACTGATGCTCATGTTAGTTTAAGCTCCAGTCTCAACAGACTCACAGTCTCTGTGATGGTTCTGAACCTTCTGAAAGCAGCATCAGGATCAGCTGATAACATCTGCTGATCCAGGAGGCGATGTGTGGTGGAGCCCTGGAGGAGACGGACGTTGTAGAAACTGTTTCACAGGATGAAATCATCTTTATTTGACTGAAGATTATCGTTGTTTAATAATTAATCAAAGGAGTGAAGTTCTGTTGGAGCTCAGATGAATTCAGATGAATTCAGATGAATTCAGATGAATTCAGATGAACTCAGATTAATGTCACAAGAGCCCGAAACTCCAACAGTTTGATCTGAGCTGCGTCTATAATCTTCAATACCAGCAGAAATAATAATGATGATATTTCAATATTTTGTTTTCATCTATTTTCTTTGGCCTCCACAGTTCAGACACATTTATCTTTATGCCCTTAGTGTTCCCTCAGTTGTTCCCTGTGGTACCAGACGTGATTTCTATTATCAGTATTATGAAGGTCTTGTATTGAAGTCCTGCAGATCATGTAGCAGGTCTCTGCTCGTCTGAGGGCCTCAAGTGATGGCTCCACAAAGAGACTTGTTTTTATTCTTCACCTGAACTGATCTGAGAGCAGCTGTTCACACTGGATATTGATAATGTGATGGACAATCTGATTAATCCCTTCAGTGAGATGATATTTCTGTGCTGACAAACACTTCTGGTTCTGGTCCTTTTTGTCCCTCAGCCAGCGCTGAAGAGTTCACCTTCACGTCTCTGGGTGAGAACATCTTCATCGAGGGAGTGAACGATGCTGACGACTTCATAAAGACCAGAGAGGCCTTCACGCTGCTGGGTGAGCGACAGCCATTCATATGTCTTCACCGAGGAGACGGACTCACTTCACTGCAGAGAGAACAACTCAGAACACAGCCAGAACAGGACCGTCTCTGTTAAATGTGCTAAACCTGTGTGTGTGTGTGTGTGTGTGTGTGTGTGTGTGTGTGTGTGTGTGTGTGTCAGGTATAAAGGAGAGCAGTCAGAGCAGCATTTTTAAGGTCATCGCCTCCATCCTTCACCTGGGCAACATCGAGATCTGCTCGGAGCGAGACGGAGAGTCCTGTCACATCTCGGTACGTCACCATGGTTACTAACTGATGATGATGATGATGTTGAGCAGGTCAGAGTGTGTGTCCGTCCTCTAACAGGTGAAGCTGTGTGTGTGTGTGTGTGTGCGTGTGTGTGTGTGTGTTGCAGAGGGACGACGTCCACCTGCAGCACTTCTGCCGGCTGCTGGGGGTGGAGCAGCAGCAGATGGAGCACTGGCTCTGTCACAGGAAGTTGGCCACCGCGTCCGAGACGTACGTGAAGAACATGTCCAGCAAACAGGCGAGCAACGCCCGCGACGCGCTCGCCAAACACATCTACGCACACATGTTCGACTGGATCGTGGAGCACATCAACATGTCTCTGCAGACGTCGTCCAAACAGCACTCGTTCATCGGAGTCCTGGACATCTACGGGTAAGACGGAGACATTTCATCTGCTCAGGATCTGAGACATCCTGTAATCTGACCTCAGAACAGCTGATCTGACCTGAGAACAGCTGATCTGACCTGAGAACAGCTGATCTGACCTGAGTACAGCTGATCTGACCTCAGAACAGCTGATCTGACCGTTAGCCTGCAGCTGTAGCAGGAAGACGATCAGCTGACTACTGCAGGGTCACATTGTTGGATCTCAGCTCCTGGTTGCGGGGTTCTTGTTAAAGTTCTGGTATGATGATTTAAACCCGGGTGGTGATTCTCTCTCTGGTTCCTGTGGTCTCTGTCTGAACCTGGTTCTTGGTGTCCAGGTCTGTTTTCCTGTTGAACTCACTCAGACGTCTGTTTGATCGTCTGCAGGTTCGAGACGTTCGAGGTGAACAGTTTTGAGCAGTTCTGCATCAACTACGCCAACGAGAAGCTTCAGCAGCAGTTCAACTCTGTGAGCGCCTTCTGTCTGTAGACGACCTGAAGCTGATCTGATGCGTTCACGGTGAATGTCGCACATTAACCGAGCCGGTCGTTGTGTCTCTGCAGCACGTGTTTAAGTTGGAGCAGGAGGAGTACATGAAGGAGCAGATCCCCTGGACGCTCATAGACTTCTACGATAACCAGCCCTGCATCGACCTGATCGAGGCTCGACTCGGCATCCTCGACCTGCTCGATGAGGAGTGTAAGGTGAGAGTGGATATCTGATGTGACACACATGGTGGAGTTAGAGGTGACACTGTTTAAAGGAACGTGCTGTTGAGAAAACCGTACTCGTGTTGATTGATCAATGAAGATAACGATTAATTATAATAACCATATAAAATAACCAGATTCTGATCCGTCCCAAACAAACATGTCTCCTTTGATGTGGAGGAACAGATCTGTGGGTCGGATCGTCTCTGCAGCTCTGCGATGTGGACGCTGCACTTTTGTAATTTCAGTTGTTTTATGATAAATCGTGCAGCTTTAATAAACATAAATAATAAATAAATAAACTGTTGTTGAGTTTATCACAAAACAACAGATTTCATAAACTCTTCATATGTTTTATGTGTAAAAATCTAAATACTCGAGTATCAGTATCTCACAAATGTACTCAGTTACTCTCCAGCACTGTACTGAGTGCAGCTGGGGGCAGCTGGGTGCAGCTGGGTGCTGCTGGGTCGAGCTGGGTGCAGCTGGGTGCAGCTCGGTGCTGCTGGGTGCAGCTGGGTGCTGCTGGGTGCAGCTGGGTGCAGCTCGGTGCTGCTGGGTGCTGCTGGGTGCAGCTGGGTCGAGCTGGGTGCAGCTGGGTGCAGCGGCAGGTGATCAGAGCTGCTCATTAATTCATCCTCTGTGTGTGTGAAGTTACTGATGAGGATGTGGAGCAGCTGGTGTTCAGAGCGCAGGAAGCCTCAATACAAGTTTAATGTCCTCCTCCACTTGTTATATAATCTGCTGCCTTGTTTCAGGTGCCAAAGGGAACGGATCAGAACTGGGCTCAGAAGCTCTACAAGCAGCACTCGAGCAGCGCTCACTTCCAGAAACCTCGTATGTCCAACGTCTCCTTCATCATCATACACTTCGCCGACAAGGTGAGCGGACGATTGAACAGGTTAACACGTCCACAGACACGTAACCGCAGCACACAGGTGAGAACGAGGACAGACGGATTAAAGACGGAGCGTCTAACATCCTCGGGCTGTCCGTCCAGCACAGTGTGTCTCACGTCCTCAGGCTGTCCATCCAGCACAGTGTGTCTCACGTCCGTCCAGCACAGTGTGTCTCACGTCCTCAGGCTGTCCGTCCAGCACAGTGTGTCTCAGCACAGTTTGTCTCACGTCCGTCCAGCACAGTGTGTCTCACGTCCGTCCAGCACAGTGTCCCGGTTCAACACAAAGGAGCTTCAGTGTGTCCAGGATGAATCTGCAGATTAGATGTTTGTCAGGCCTGAAGACGCGTCCACACAGGACGAGGAGGGAGACGCTGTTAATCGGAGGAAACTGATGTGTTTTAATTTGACTTCACAGCCGACTGATGAATGATAAAATCACAGGGTGTCGAGACTCCAGTATTCACTGCATTTGATTTAATTTTACATCAGTGGCTTTATGTCCTGACAGACAGCAGCAGCTTGACTTCATGTCCAGATAAAGATTTTAGATTTAGAATCAAAATCATGAACATCATAAAATCCATCGTGTTAATATGTTTGTCTCTGAGGTCCGGAGGAGAAAATCAAAGTAGACGAGACACGACGAGTCAAACTGTTTGAATCTTTTATTGTAGAAGATGAAACATCAGGCAGAGTTCAGACCAGCTGACCGACCTGACGAGGAAACTGTAATCATAAGTCAGGACAGCTGAGTGTGATGAGGCCCGATGATGTCATGCCTCTGTTGTGATGTCATGTCTCTGTTGTGATGTCATGCCTCTGTTGTGATGTCATGCCTCTGTTGTGATGTCATGTGTTGTCTTTAATGAAGGAGCTCATGATGTCACTGATGTGTCCACAGGTGGAGTATCAGTGTGAAGGCTTCCTGGAGAAGAACCGAGACACCGTCTACGAGGAGCAGATCAACATCCTGAAAGCCAGCCAGGTAAGAACCACAGAACCAGAACCAGAACCAAAAAAACACAGAACCATAGTAACCAGAACCAAATAACCACTGAAACCACATTGAACCAGAACCAAAGAACCGCAGAAGCAGAGCCACAGAACCAGAACCACAAAGACCAGAACCACAGCTCCACACGTCTGACTCTGTGTTTTAAACTTTTATATATTTTTTTTATTTTGGAGCTTCTCCTGAATCAAATAGAGGAGAGGACACACATCAGGATCTGTCGGACCGGTCTGTTCCGGTCTGTTCCAGTCTTGGTTAGTTGGAGCTGGTCCGTTCCGGTCTGTTCCAGTCTGTTCTGGTCTGGGTAAAATAAACTAAAGTGTGTCCCTGGTCTCACGTTAATGTGCCTCCCCTGCGTTGTGACCTCCTCCTTCTCCCTCTGCAGTCTGACATGAAACCAGTCAGGCGTGCTGTCTGATGGAGGGTTAATGGGACCAACTGGGACGAAGCTTTTGTCCGTGTTCACTCATGTGAGGCTGGTCCAGGGTCAGAGGTCACGTGGTGAAGGCCTGTGTGTACTGAGCTTCCCTGTGTTCATGTGACAAACAGTTCAGTGTGTCAGCATCGAACTGTTTAGTGTTTCTCAGGACACGGGTGTTTTAGACCCACTGTGACTGTGGTGGTTCTGAAGCTGGTGGTTGTGTCCACAGCTCAGCTGAGCTGCTGTACCGGACTGTTGTGTTTCTGTTGTTATGAAGGTACATGTGATTATCATGTGATGGATGAGGTCAGACTGAGTCAACATGGCCGCCTGTTTCCCCTCAGTTCCAGCTGGTCGCAGATCTGTTTCACGACAAGAACGACGTCTCCTCCTCGAAGTCGTCCAGAGTGAACGTCCGAGCAGCCAAGTCGACTCCCAAAGCTCCCAACAGAGAGCACAGGAAGACGGTGGGACACCAGGTGAGCCCCACGCCGCCCCCTGCAGGACTCTGAGTCTCCACGCTCAGGTTGATCACATGTTTCTCTTCCTGTTTCAGTTCCGGTCTTCTCTTCATCTGCTCATGGAGACTCTGAACGCCACCACCCCTCATTATGTTCGCTGCATCAAACCCAACGATGACAAGGAGGCCTTCTCGTGAGTCCACCTGACCTCCTCACCAGCACCTGACAGCATCACCTCATGTCACTAACATCTGTTAGGGGTCAATACAGGTTATTAGATATCCAGGGAATCAATAACAGATAACTGGAACATTTACAGTAAACATAAAGATCTCAGTCTCAAAGTTGAGACTAATTAATGATGTAACTAACTACACTCCCCTCAGGTTCTGTTCTCATGTACAGCTTTGAGGTTCTTGCTGCAATATTTTCATGTTCTGCTCCTCAACACTTCAGTTATTTATTAACTTTAGTTATAGTTACTTTGTTTTGCAGATGACGAGCACAAACATGCTGAATATCAGCCCTGATAATCAATCAGACGGGTTATCACTTCACTTCTATAATCAAACACCCAGTGATGAAGGTAAAACAGTTACTGTAGTTCAGCAGGTGGAGCTGCAGCACTGAGTGTGATGTCACCTCCTGATGACATCATCATGTCCATCCTGAATAAACGTCCATAAATCCACTTCAGACAAAACTCAGAAGGCCGACAGCTCGTCTGCAGGCTCGTCTGCAGGCCGACCGCTCGTCTGCAGGCCGACCGCTCGTCTGCAGGCTCGTCTGCAGGCCGACGGCTCGTCTGCAGGCTCGTCTGCAGGCCGACGGCTCGTCTGCAGGCCGACGGCTCGTCTGCAGGCCGACCGCTCGTCTGCAGGCTCGTCTGCAGGCTCGTCTGCAGGCCGACCGCTCGTCTGCAGGCCGACCGCTCGTCTGCAGGCCGACCGCTCGTCTGCAGGCTGCTGTTTACACGTGACTCATTAACTGTTTACAAAGTGGCTCCGCCCACTCTGACAGAAATATAACAGAAGAAGAAGAAGTTTATTTTGCTACATTATAGAGAATATTCAGTTTATTCACACACTTTTCACGTTCATGTTTGTTGAGCTAACGTTAGCTAATGAACAGACGAGTTATCCTCACATCCAGCCTGCAGCGAGTCCTGCTTGCCGCTCGTCTCCTGGTTCATCACACATAAGACCATAAAACTGCTGTCAGCAGCTGCCTTCAGAAAGCTCCAGCCGTTCTTGATTTGCTCAGCTGTTCACTGGATTCAGGCTTCATTCATCTTCTGTTTTGAGTCCTTTAACTCCTCCCAGACGTCCAGCACATAAGTCGTATCATCACACAGCAGTTGTGTTTTTGTGTCTCCTGGAAGAGACGTCACTTCTGATGTTCCCCCACGAGAGGCGAGCAACCAGAAACATTATATTTAGCATGAGGATATCACAGGTTTACACCACCCTCTCCATCTGAAAGACAGAGCAGGTCAGATGAGGCGTATTTATGGTGATTATTAGTAGAATATTAGTGTCCATGTGACGGCTGCTGCCCTCAGATAAACACTGACATGTTTTCACTCCTGCTGCCAAATGAAATGAGGCTCAGTCACATGTTTCCTATCAGTGGGCTGCTCACAGCTCCCAGTCTGAGGCAGGCAGTCAGTCTGAGGCAGTCAGTCTGAGGCAGTCAGTCTGAGGCAGGCAGTCAGTCTGAGGCAGTCAGTCTGAGGCAGGCAGGCAGTCTGAGGCAGGCAGTCTGAGGCAGGCAGTCTGAGGCAGGCAGTCAGTCTGAGGCAGGCAGGCAGTCAGTCTGAGGCAGGCAGTCAGTCTGAGGCAGGCAGGCAGTCAGTCTGAGGCAGGCAGTCAGTCTGAGGCAGTCAGTCTGAGGCAGGCAGTCAGTCTGAGGCAGTCAGTCTGAGGCAGGCAGGCAGTCTGAGGCAGGCAGGCAGTCTGTAACAGCAGCCGCACACACGTCTTCGTGTCGTGTGTGCGATGCCGCAGCAGCAGCAGCAGCAGCAGCAGAAGAAGAAGAAGAGGTAGAAGTTTCGGTGCGGAGCTGAACTTTGTTTTAAACATGATGAAGATGATCTGAAGTGTTTCCTGTCGCTGCAGGTTCGACTCGAGGCGAGCGGTGCAGCAGCTCCGAGCCTGCGGAGTCCTGGAGACCATCCGGATCAGTGCCGCCGGGTACCCGTCCAGGTGAGTCCTCTTCCTCCTCCTCCACCTCTTCCTCTTCCTCTTCCTCTTCCTCCTCCTCCTCTACCTCCTCCTCCACCTCCTCCTCCTCCTCCCCCTCTTCCTCCTCCTCCCCCTCCTCCTCCTCCCCCTCTTCCTCTTCCTCCTCTTCCTCCTCCCCCTCTTCCTCTTCCTCCCCCTCCTCCCCCTCTTCCTCTTCCTCCTCCTCCTCCTCTTCCTCCCCCTCCTCTTCCTCCTCCTGCTCCTCTTCCTCCCCCTCCTGCTCCTCCTCCTCCTCCTCTCTAGAGGCTGTTCTCAGGTCAGTCCCACAGATCAGCTCTTTCCTCTGACTGAAGCTGTTTGTTCAGAGAGGCAGTGACGTGTCTCCTCGAGGCCTGACGGAGGACAGAGAGTCTCTCCTCCATGATATCTAATAATCTGAGTCAGTGACTGCAGACAGCAGAGAGAAGTTCTGTCCAGAAACAAACCTCTGAGCTGTGAGCAGGAGGCTGAAGCAGCAGCAGGGAGAGAAGCGGTGACCCTCCTCCTCAGTCATGTCAGAGTCCACAGTCAGACTGTTATTCTGACTGAGCTGTATCGACGGGAAAAACAAATCTGAATATTCAGCTAATATTCCTGTTTACATGCAGCTGTTCATACTCAGATTGTCACATCCTTTACAGCCCTGTGGAGGCTGTAGAGCTTCTCCTCTGTGCAGCAGCTCCACCTCCACTGTCGTCTGGTTTGTTCTCAACACAGAGCTGAACACTGTGTGTCGCAGCTGAGGCTCATATTCTGACTGAGCCTGAAACAAACAACATACCAGCATATCCCACATGTCTTAATCTGACATTCAGAATATGGTCTAATTAGGAATATCCAACCAGAACATGCTGTGAACTGGACCTGCAATAGATTCTGAATATCTTCATATTAAGAATAATAGTAGAAAATGAGCAGCGTGCATGTGAACGTAATAAGTGTGACCTCCTGCGAATGACCTCGTGTACAAACTGCAGTCAAACGCTGTCGTGTTGTTTGCAGGTGGACGTACCCAGATTTCTTCAGCAGGTATCGAGTGCTGCTGAAGAAGTCGGACATGATGTCAGCAGACAAGAAGCTGGTGTGTAAAAACCTGCTGGAGACTCTGATCAAGGTGACACAACTTTATTCACACAACTGCCAGAAAACAAAGCTTCTTTTCTTCTGTGCTGGGAGAAAAACAAGTTGTGTTATTTGTATGAAATATTTGACTCACACAGATGTTTAGTTGTTGGAAAAGTGTAACGGAGGACGACACGTGTTGATACGAGTCTTCATCGTGTGTCCTGTTGTGTCTCAGGAACCGGACATGTACCAGTTCGGAAAGACAAAGATCTTCTTCCGGGCGGGTCAGGTGGCGTACCTGGAGAAGATCCGGGCCGATAAGTTCCGCTCGGCCTGTATCAAGATCCAGAAGACGGTTCGAGGTTGGCTGCAGAGAGTTCGATACCGAAAGATCCGCAAGTCCGCCATCACTCTGCAGAGATACGGCCGAGGATACCTGGCCCGCAGGTGAGTCAGGACACACTCAGAACACATGACCCTCCTCCGCTCTGAGGTTTTAAGTGTCCAGATGAGTCCACCTCAACACAGTGCAGCTGAACACACACAGTCCACAGGTCGTCAGATCAGAGGTCTCCAGAATGATCTGCAGACGATCAGAGGAAGAGAAGCTGAAGTGAGAAACAAACAAACAGGAAATATATAAAATATGAGCCTCAGAAAGTTACTGAGGTTCATCTGATGGATAAAACCACAGCAGGAACATCAACATATCGTCAGTTTGTCTCCTATAATTCATGTGTTTGTATGAACACTGCGTCAGACAGCAGGACAGACGTCTTTGAGCCTCTCTTAGCTCCCAGTTTTGGTGTTTGGTGTAACTCCTGCTGCTTCTCTTCAGATACGCTGAGTTCCTGCGTCTGAGCCGAGCGGCCCTCATCTGTCAGAAGCAGTACCGTATGGTGAGAGATCGACGGGCCTTTCTGAGAGTGAGACAGGCTGTGGTCACCATCCAGGCCTACACCAGAGGGATGTTCACCCGCAGGATCTACTGGGAGGTACGTTACAACCTCCTGTCCCGTCACATTAAGAGCCCGGCGTCCTCTCCCTGCGAGCAGACACTCAGGCTGTTTGTGGAACGAACGAGTGAATTGGAGGCAAAGTGTTTCTAATTTAAGGAGGAATGTTCCTGAATGCCTCACTGATGCCTCCCTGTCTCCTGCAGTTCCTCATGCACCACAAGGCCATGATCATCCAGAAGAGCGTGCGCGGCTGGCTGCAGAGGAAGAAGTTCAGACGAGCACGCGCCGCCGCCATCATCATCCAGTGTGCGTACAGACGCAGGCTAGCGAAGCGACGGCTGCAGCAGCTGAAGATCGAAGCTCGCTCTGCACAACACCTGAAGAAGCTCAACACGGGCATGGAGAACAAGATCGTCCAGCTGCAGAGGAAGATGGACGACCAGGTACACACAAGCCACGTGTCCTGCCAGATACTACTGACACTGCCAATACTACTGATACTAATTCTGCTAATACTGCTAATAATACTAATGATACTAATAGTGCTACTAATACTGCAGAGGAAGATGTACGACCAGGTACACACACGCCAGGTATACTGCCAACTACTGCTAACAATAAGACTACTGCTGCTAATGCTGCGAGTGCAGCGCTCAGCGTGGTGGAGCTTCACGGTGTCGGCTCATTGTTCATCTTCACTGTCAGCGAGAAACAACAACAGTTACAACAATGACATTAATAACCACAACAATATTAACAACAATACATGAACAACAAAATAATGACATTCTTAATAATCACAATAACAACAACATTACCAGTTTACAGTAACAACACTATCGTTAGTGCTCCAACAGTAATAAGTGTAATAACACTGAGCGTGCTTGTGTCTGCGCTCAGTCCAAAGAGCTGAAGTCTCAGAACGAGCAGCTGCAGCAGGTGAACAGCACTCTGGGCTCGGAGGTGAACAAGCTGCAGAAGCAGCTGGAGCAGGCCCGCGGTCAGCAGGGTGGAGGAGGCCAGCTGACGTCACTGCAGGAGGAGCTGGAGAGGCTGAGAGAGGAGCTGCAGGAGGCGTCGGCCCACAACAAGAAGCTGGAGGAGGAGCACAGCACGGAGAAACAGGAGCTGCAACAGGTGAGAGCAGAGGAGACGGCAGGAGGATCAATCTGTTCTGTTTCACACTGAAAACATGACGCTGACGTCTTCCTGTGTGTCTGAGCTCAGAGGGTGGAGGAGCTGCAGAGAGAAAACACTCTGCTGAAGACTGAGAAGGAGGAGATGAACCAGATCATTATTCAGCTCTCAAAGAGCTCTGAAGGTGAGACTGACTCACCTGTCCAAACAGGAAGCACATTTCTTCTTCACTGGTCTATAAGAAAAAACAACCGTGTGGTTTTAGTGTCACAGGTTTCAGAGTGACGGAGGTTCAGACATCATTCAAATCTGACGAGAAGTTGTTGTCAACACGACTCAGCTCTGTTTGATTAAAGTGTGTGTGTGTGTGTGTGTGTGTGTGTGTGTGTGTGTGTGTGTGTGTGTCAGCAGACGGCGGCAGTGTGTCTCAGAAGGAGGTGACTCTGCAGAAGGAGATGGATCAGGAGAGGCAGCGTTACCAGAATCTGCTCAAAGAGTTCTCCAGACTGGAGCAGAGATACGACAACCTGAAGGAGGAGGTGTCACTGAACAAGGTGAGCTGCAGCACGCACACACACACACACGCACACATGCACACGCACACACACACACACACGCCCACATACACACACGCACACACACACACACACATGCACACGCACACACACACACACGCACGCACGCACACACACAAGCACACACACACACGCAAACACACACAGGTGGGGCAGTGTTTGCTACTCGACATAGGCCTCATTCAGACCTGGTATCAACATCAGTCCTGAGTAATCTGATTACACCTGTGCAGCTCTAAGTACAGGTGAGAATTTCCTCACTTCCTTTGACACATATAAAGTAACTCTCTTCATCACATCCTCCTCCAGTTCCACCCCGGCCACAGGAGGAACCCGTCCAATCAGAGCAGCCTGGAGTCGGACTCTAACTACCCGTCCATCTCCACCTCAGAGGTGGGAGACACCGAGGACTCCATTCAGCTGGTGGAGGTGAGTCTGTGGGTGAGTGAATGGTTGCGGTGTCAGCGTGTGAAGCTGGAGAGCTAACAGTTTGACGTGTGCAGGAGATGGGAGTGGAGAAGGCTGCGATGGACATCAGTCTGTTCATGAAGCTGCAGAAGAGAGTCCGAGAGCTGGAGACGGAGAGGAAGAGGCTGCAGGCCAGCGTGGACAAAATGGAGGAGCTCGCCAAGCGCAAGGTGACAGTCGTCAATCAATATTCTTATATATGATCTATGATCTATGATATGATCTCTAATGAGGCGTCCAGCAGAAGATCAATCGCATGTGTTCTTCTTTAAAGGGCTCTGAGTCGAGGAGTCCCACCTCCGAGATGGAGACTGCAGATCTGGCCTACGACAGCCTGAAGGTTCACTTCTCAGCTGTTTTCTCTGGTTCTGTCTGAACTGAACATATGACTGAAACAGTACCTTTGTTGTTTTGTCACATTCAAACAGACAAATCTTTTGTTTTATGTGGATCTTATCTGAATCTTGTTCTGTTCCCCTGCAGAGACAGGAGCTGGAAACCGAGAACAAGAAGCTGAAGAACGACCTGAACGAGCTGAGGAAGACGATCTCTGAGCGTGCGTCTCAAAACAATTCGTCCAATGAGCTGCAGGACGGCTACAACCTGCTGCTCAGCCAGCTGAAAGCAGCCAATGAGGAGCTGGATGCCCGCAAGGAGGAAGTCCTGATTCTGAGGACTCAGATCGTCAGCACCGCTGAGCAACGGGAGAAGAACAATCACATCGTGAGTTTACACAACGTGATTGTGTCGCCTGAGTGCTGAATTAATGACATTCATGATTCATGTTTCATACGTGAGCCTCAGCTGGAGGCTCTGACTTTCTTTTTCTTAGAATTTGTAAAAACAAACATTTCTTCACTTCCTGAGCATCAGAACCAGTTTCAGATTATCGACTGTGTTGGAGAGCAGATTGTTCCTGGAGCTCTGAGGCGCTGCAGAACTGTAAAGAACAGAATCGTCTGCATAGAAGTGATCCACAGTAAAGAGCAGCCTGAGATGTGAGCCCTGAGGTGCTCTCACACTGATGGACTACACTTTGTGTTGTAAATAAGATATGTGTTTTTGTTTCCTTTTTTATTTAATTAATGTGGAGCGTCGAGGCGTCTGCTGATGCTGATGCAGCTCAGTTTGATTACAGGCAACAGTGAACAGGAAGTTTGACTGGAACCACTCGAGGAGTTTCAGAGGTGTCAGTTTATAAAGAGTTAATTCACAACTTCCAAGCCAATCAGAATCGAGTATTCACCCAGACGATGGTATACTTTTCCATTAAAGACGGCGCTCGGTGTGTTCAGGTCAGACACATCGTCTGTGACTCTGTGAACTCGTGCTGACATTCAGTCTTCTGTCTGTTTGAGCAGGAGAGCGAGAACGTTCCTGAACTGAACAGCAAAGAGCCCGTCGACAAAGAGGAGGCGGTCAAAGCTTATCATGGACTGACTGAGTCCAAAAAGTAAGTGACTCCATCATCCACCGACATTTAAAGACACAGTACGTGCACTCAGTCTACAGTAACAATGGAGGCAGATTTACCTGCAGACTCATTGTTACTGAACACCTCGACTCACCTGACAGCTGCAGACACATCCGATCAGTTATTAATGTGACACAGTTTTGTGCTTTTTCCTGTTTGCTTCTTTTTCCTCGTCTGTTCTGTTTCTTCAGCTTTAAATCTGATGTGATGCTGACAGACAGTTTGTTAAAGTCAAGTCAATCTCTCTTTGTGTTCATGACTGAACAAACTGACCTTAAAGGTCAACACAATTTATACTCTTTTACTTTGTTTATCTGTGGCAGACCCTGCCACCTTTCTAGCTTCAAACAGTGTTCTGGGACCTTATTTTCCTCTGAGAACAGCTTGTTTATTCACTGATGGACACAGTTTGTATTATTACCTCATTAATATTGTAAAGATTACAATTTCTGACTTGGAGCCATGTTTCTGGTTGATTTTGCGTTTTTGTGTCGACTAACTCTTCAGTTTCTGTCTGTTTCTGTTCTCTGCATTCTGCCTCACATTCTGCTTTGCTTTTTTTCTTCCTCCTCTTCCTCATCCTCTTCCTCATCCTCATCCTCATCCTCTTCCTCTTCCTCCTCCTCCTCCTCCTCTGTGTGTCCTGCTGGACTCCAGTACACAACAGGACTGGTGTCATTTGAATGAAGATGGAGAGCTGGGTTTGGCTTACCAGGGCCTGAAACAAGTGGCCAGGTCTCTGTTTGTTTGCTTCTCATTGTTCCGCTCACTTTCCTTTACTTTCTCTTCTTTTTCTAAAATACCAGCTCACGCTTTAACTCACCGCACCGGGCCGACAGAGTGTGTGAAATACAGGAGCCTCTGAGGGTCACAAAACCTCAAAATCCATTTTTAAAAACAAAACTGAAGCTCGTTATTCTCTGTTTTGTGTTGTTTAGTCTGTGTGTGAACAGATTCTGCTGCAGCTGCAAACTATATTTGTCTTCAACCGGCAACATGTTCGTACGTCTCTTAATACAGTCTGACTTCCTGTCTGCGGTCCGTTGGTCCTGCTGAAGACATAATCTCCTCACACCGCTCTGTAGCTCAGAGGTGATAGTCTGATAGTCCCGTAGTTTCAGCTGGGAGATGTAAAAGCTGCCAGTTCACTACTTAAGTCTCAACTCCATCTCCAGTTTTTTCTCCTCCACCTCATTTTGGAGTGAAATCTCCTCCTGTGAGATGAGACGAACCTTCAACACCGTCCAATGTCATCATATGTGACCGAAAAACACAGACGCTCACAATTTGTGACAGCTTCACTCTATCAGTTAAGTCACAGAGTACTGCCTCATCACCTGGACACTAGCGGTGTTGGTAGGCTAACATTAGCATTAGCCGTGCTCCTCCTGATATTAGCGGACTGTACTGTACTGCTGGACTTTAGGGACATCTCAGGCCTCACATGCATCAAAATGCAGGACTGTCATGTACAAATCAGAAATAACAATAGGATGTTAGCTGGCTAGCTAGTTAGCTACAGAGACATGTGGTACTGGACCTGTGCAGGACTCTGGTTGAGAGACCTCAGAGGGTATTTCACACACTGGTTGCTCAGTGATACCACCTTCAAATAAAGTGTTAATACAACGCACACCTCATTCTGAGGACATGAGATCGACCTTTTACTGTCCGTTCATCCTGTTTTCAACACTCTTGGTGATTAACGTGATGTCGGCGGTCCTCTCCTCTCAGGCTGCTGGAGGCTCAGCTGCAGACTCAGTCCAGGCAGCACAAAGATGAACTGGAGGCTCTCCACACTCAGATCGAGCTGCTGAGAAACGACATCGAGAAGAAGCAGGAGATCCTCAACTACATGTCGTCTCTGTCTCCGGAGGCGAAGGTGGAGTACAGCGTCCAGCAGGAGATCACACGGCTCACCAACGACAACCTGGTGAGAGAATCAGCCGCTGCCGCTGCACTGAACGCACAGACGTCAGAACCACGTCAGGTCCACCATGATGCTTTCATGTTCTCTGTTTGCAGGACCTCAAGGAACTGGTGGAGAAACTGGAGAAGAACGAGAGGAAGCTGAAGAAGCAGCTCCGGATCTACATGAAGAAAGTGCAGGAGTTAGAAGGTAGCAGCAGCTGTTCACATCTGCAGCACGGCTCTGTGATGATAGCAGTGCTGAGCGTCTCTGTCTCTCTGCAGCTTCTATGGCTGCGGCTCAGTCCAGCAGGTCCAAACCGGAGCTGAGCCGGCAGGTCACCGTCCAGAGGAAAGAGAAGGACTTCGAGGGGATGCTGGAGTACAACAAGGAGGACGAAGCCCTGCTGCTCAAAGCTCTGATCACAGGTCAGTCTCACCGTCACTGTCTGTCATTCAGACCACAGCTGAACGTGATGAAGCTCCTCCACCGGTGACCAAGGTCCGTTAGTAACACTGAGGTTTAACACAGGTTTAATCGGGTACATTCAGTACAGTTAAGTATTTTACAGTTAACAGTACAGTGTGTGTGTGTGTGTGTGTGTGTGTGAAGCAGCTCTCTGTGTCTCTGTGTTTCAGACATGAGGCCCAGCACAGTGTCAGCCACTGTTCCCTGTCTGCCAGCTTATGTCCTCTTCATGTGCATCCGCCACGCCGACTACATCAACGACGACCAGAAGGTGGAGGCTCTGCTCACCTCCACCATCAACTCCATCAAGAAGGTCCTCAAGGTGAGTGTCCCCCACACGTCCACCTGTCTCATTAATAACACGTGTCCTCTTATTAAAGACACGTCTTCATGTCGTCTGCAGAAGAACAACGAGGACTTTGACACGGCGTCCTTCTGGCTGGCCAACACCAGCCGTCTGCTGCACTGTCTGAAGCAGTACAGCGGAGACGAGGTGAGACTCACAGTGAGACACACTTCAGTCTGCAGATGAGCAGACACAAAAACATGACCTCGTCTTGTCTTTCAGGCGTTCATGACGCAGAACACGAGCAAACAGAACGAACACTGTCTGAAGAACTTCGACCTGGCAGAGTACCGACAGGTGCTCAGCGACCTCTCCATCCAGATCTACCAGCAGCTCATCAAGGTGGCAGAGGGCATCATACAGCCAATGATCGGTGAGTTTATATTCAAGACAGGAGGGGTCGTCCATGTGGTTGTTTTGGACCAGAACCAGTCAGTACAAAACACTTAAAGGAACAGTTCGCCCAAACATTAAACTCAGTTATAGTCAGTCAAAGTCTCGTAGTCCACAGAACATTTCTGGAGCTTCACAGTAAAACAGAGTTGCAGCATTCTGCTGAACAGCTGAAGCAGCTGGAGATGATTTAAAGACGTTATTTACACCCTCGACATGCAGTCGACACTTTTATCTGAGCAGCTACAGTGAAGATTTCAGCTTAATAAACGGTGTAAATATCGTCTTTTCAGATCAGTTTGTGATCTCTTCTCTTCTGCAGACGTCCATTACAGCAGACGAGCTGTATGGAGACATTTGATGTTTTCTTGGTTGTTTTTCTGTTTTAAAACAAGTCTCCAGCTGCTTCAGTCGACCTGACGCTCTGCCCGACCCGATCCTGGGGGATGAGTCAATTCAATTCAAGTCAAAATACTTTATTTGTCCCCAGGGGGCAATTTAAGACAGTGTCTGTATGAAGTCACTGTGATCACAGAGTCAACGTTGGAACTTGAGGACTACAACTACCCACAATGCCCTCCTCAGCCAATAGCAGGTCTCTTAAGGTGTCACAGCTGCATCACTTGTCATCATTAGCAGCACCCTCAACATTAAAGACACTGAGTGGAGCCTTGATGAATATAATGAATATGATGCTTTTCCACTGATGGACAGTAGGAGGCGCTCATGTGCAAAGAAAAACATCATCATATAACGCTGCACATGATGCAGTTATATTGGCAGCTTCGTGATACGAATCATAAACTTCCTTAAGAAAAATATCTGAACTATTTAAAGTGAAAACAATCTTTGGAGTGTGATTCTGTTGATTAGATACCTGGTGGTGAAGATGATGATGATGATGGTGATGATGATGGTGATGATGATGATGGTGATGATGATGATGATGAAGTGCAGCAGCTCAGCTGTCTTTCATCTCAACATGAGTAACGTAACAACATCACAGTATTTTCTGTGAGCTGTGAACATCAGCATCGAGTGTCAGAGATTTTCTGAAGGCGTCGGTGATGAAGCAGAGAAGACAGCACTAATATATGAACATGACCATCGAGGTCAGAGACGACAGACACCGTTCATTTAAACAACATTTATGACTGTGACCAGTATCACTCTTCAATCTGAGGAGTCCTAAAGTCAGACTACTACACAGCCCTGATCTGTCCTGATGTCTCCGTCTTGTTGTCTCCAGTGTCGGCCATGTTGGAGAGTGAGAGCATCCCCAGCCTGGCAGGGGTCAAGCCAATGGGCTACAGGAACCGTTCGTCAAGCATGGACACCGACGCCGGTGGGCCCAGCAGCTACACTCTGGAGGCCCTGATCCGACAGCTGGGACAGTTTCACGGCATCATGAGGGATCACGGCCTGGACCCCGAGATCGCGGGTCAGGTGGTCCGACAGCTCTTCCACTGCATCAACGCCATCAGCCTCAACAACCTGCTGCTGCGCAAAGACGTGTGCTCGTGGAGCACCGGCATGCAGCTCAGGTACAAACACACCAACACGCCGTCTGTTCAGTGAGACAGTGAGACATCACCACTGACGACAGCATCTGTGTGTGTGTGTGTGTGTGTGTGTGTGTGTGTGTGTGTGTGTGTGTGTGTGTGTGTGTGTGTGTGTGTTCAGGTACAACACCAGTCAGATGGAGGAGTGGCTCAGAGCAAACAACTTGTATCAGAGTAACGCTGCTGCCACTCTGGAGCCGATCATCCAGGCGGCTCAGCTGCTGCAGGTCAAGAAGAAGACAACTCAGGACGCCGAGGCCATCTGCTCACTGTGCACCAGCCTGACCACACAGCAGGTCAGCTGATCAATCACACATACCAGCTGATCAGTGTGATAAAACATGTCAGCTGATCAGTTAGATATATCAGCTGAAATATACCTGATATTGATCAGTGTTTTCCTGTGTTGCAGATTGTGAAGATCTTGAACCTGTACACTCCTCTGAATGAGTTTGAAGAGAGAGTCACTGTGTCGTTCATCAGGACCATTCAGGTGAGATTCAAACACCTCCTGAGAGAACACATGAAACATGTTGATGAACACATGAAACACGTTGACGAACACATGAAACATGTTGATGAACACATGAAACATGTTGATGAACACATGAAACACGTTGATGAACACATGAAACACATTGACGAACACATGAAACATGTGGATGAACACATGAAACATGTTGACGAACACATGAAACATGTTGATGAACACATGAAACATGTTGATGAACACATGAAACACGTTGACAAACACATGAAACATGTGGATGAACACATGAAACATGTTGACGAACACATGAAACATGTTGATGAACACATGAAACACGTTGACGAACACATGAAACATGTTGATGAACACATGAAACATGTTGATGAACACATGAAACACGTTGATGAACACATGAAACACATTGACGAACACATGAAACATGTGGATGAACACATGAAACATGTTGACGAACACATGAAACATGTTGATGAACACATGAAACATGTTGATGAACACATGAAACACGTTGACAAACACATGAAACATGTGGATGAACACATGAAACATGTTGACGAACACATGAAACATGTTGATGAACACATGAAACACGTTGACGAACACATGAAACATGTTG
Organism: Pagrus major; assembly: GCF_040436345.1. Classification (NCBI taxonomy): domain Eukaryota; kingdom Metazoa; phylum Chordata; class Actinopteri; order Spariformes; family Sparidae; genus Pagrus; species Pagrus major. Next base: position 28,597,627 of record NC_133226.1, on the reverse strand, counting down.
ATGAACACATGAAACACGTTGACAAACACATGAAACATGTGGATGAACACATGAAACATGTTGACGAACACATGAAACATGTTGATGAACACATGAAACACGTTGACGAACACATGAAACATGTTGATGAACACATGAAACATGTTGATGAACACATGAAACACGTTGATGAACACATGAAACACATTGACGAACACATGAAACATGTGGATGAACACATGAAACATGTTGACGAACACATGAAACATGTTGACGAACACATGAAACATGTTGATGAACACATGAAACACGTTGACAAACACATGAAACATGTTGACGAACACATGAAGCTTCACTTCCTGATGACATCATCATCTCTGATGTCCATTCAGAACAAATGTCAGTGACTCCACACACAAGGGAAAAAGACTCCCTGAGAATCACCCTGTTTTTGAGTTTTCTTCAGGATCAAAGTAATCTATTACATCCATGTGTGAACTGCAAACAGGAGCTGTTAACAGCTCATTCAGCTCACTCTGAATGGAGAAAATCTGATTACATGGAAATAACTACAGATTAAAACAATCAGTTTTGATGAGTCACACGTGTAACCCTCCATGTTCACCTGTGTGTCCAGAACTCACTCCAGGACCGAAACGATCCTCCTCAGCTCCTCTTGGACACCAAGCAGACGTTCCCCGTCCTCTTCCCGTACACGCCGTCTGCTCTCAGCCTGGAGACGCTGCACATCCCCGCCTCCCTCGGCCTCGACTTCCTCGTCAGAGTCTGATGATCTGAGAGGACGCAGCTTTAAATCCAGGGCAAGCTGAGAACAGTCTGAGCAGACGGACAGAAACACATCCACCAGCCTGCTGCCAAAGTGTCTTTGTCTTCTTCTGTCACAGAAACTTTCTCTTAAATATTTTCAGTTCATCCTCCTCAGTGCGCCGCAGACACCTGAAGAGACAGCAGAGAGGATCAGATCCAGTCTGTTTCTCTCCTCCACTGTCAGCTTCTTCTTCTTCTTTACTATCACAGCAGTTTCTCCAGCTCGTTCACCGTCAATATGATGTTACAGTAAGTCTGGACGGAGTGAAGACAGGCAGATGGAAGCAGTCATGTGACAGACAGAAGCAAACAGGAAGCGTCCTGCAGGATGAAGACGGTCAGTGAGAAGTTTCAGTAAAGATGAGGAAGGACGGACAGGAACAACTACAGCTCGGTAGTTCTGACAAATAATGTTTAATGACCTACAAATAAAAGCGTTGACACATCTGTATGATGATATATGAATATTTATTAATCCACACAGTTTTACAGTTGTTTTCTTTATGACAGGATAAACTGACAGTAAGGCCATGTAGCTTCCTAACACTGAAGCTGATGGAGCGTCCATCTGAAATAAGTTCAGAATATAAACTTTATTCATTTGATTAATATTCAGTTTGTCAACACTTTTTCACAAATGTTCAAAATGGAGATTGTTTGTCTTCAGCAGGAAGTTGTTTAAATATAAATGCATACATGAGGTGGAGGAGGAGGTTTGGTTATCATGAGCGGCACCAACAGGTCAGTCGTTGAAGTCTGAGGGGGGCGACATCCCATTCGGACCGGTACCACCCCACATCGTATAAAGGAGTGCTGCGGGAAGGAGTGCTAAAACTCAAAAATAATTTGGGAATCGTTAAGTTAATGGGTTTTTAGATGCCTGAAATAAGGTGTGTGGTTACTACAGATTTGTTCTCCAACATAAAATCCATCATTAAATGTCCACAGTTTAATTATAAAGCTCTTCATGTGTTAAAAACAGTTAGCGGTTGCTAACAAGTGTCTAAATGAGACCACAGAGGTTGTCGGGGACATTAAACGTCCTCACAGCGAACACGGAGACTCATCTGCTCACTAGTCCGTCTTTACAGGCCACTTTAGTTACACACTGTTCTGACTCTGACTTTACAACTCGTACATTGATCAGTTTATAGAAAACCTGGATAGTAATTGTGCAGTAAGACGCTCAGTGGTGGAGACGTTTAAGTCATGTGACCGTGATGTCGTCTGTTTGTAGCCTAGCATTAGCTTTTTACTGCTACACATTTAATTTACGTTCATCTGTGAAGATTATCTTGATGAACAGAACCGGAAGGATCAGAAACTTGTGTTTGACACAGATTATTTTCTCTAATGATCCAAAATACAATTCATTAACCTCACAGAGGGAACCAGAGTGATGCTAACTGCAGTTAGCTACAGAAACACACCATCATGACACCACTCTGTAGACCCGCTGGTCCACCGTGTCACTGTCATCATCACGGTCTCAAAACTACTTGGTTAGGTTAAGAAAAAGATCAAAGATCACAGGTTCACTTGAACCATGTTCCTTAGAGACAGTTATCTGATTGGCTTCATAAAGGATTCAAACCCTGGTCACCTGAGGGAGAGTCCAGTGAATGAACCCTGACCTGGACTTTGTTTGTGTTTTGCTCCCGTCATTATCGCCCCCTGCTGGTGCTTCATACACACATGTACCTTTCGTACCTAGGCAAGGCAAACGTCACTATTCTGTCCTCTTGTGCCCCTGCCCTCAAACTGTGGTACACCGACCACTGCTGGTGCTCAAGCTCCCTCTCATGGTACTCAGAGGAATCCCAGAAATGTTTTTTGAGAATGAAATAAGTTCATTTAAAAACATTTAATTCAATCAGAATACTGCAGAATTTGGTACAAAAATACAAAAACTGAAATGTGATTTAAAACAACCTTGTCTTTCCTATAACATTTTTGTTTCAGCCCGCTATGTAGTCGCAGAGCAGTGCCAGCAGCTGCTAATGTTAGCAGTGCACAGCAGCTGCTAACGTTAGCAGCAAACAGTGAATGACAGTCAGCTGAATACGGACAACCTACGCTGCTGTGTTTTAATGTCGGTCTCAATGGTGGCAGAGCCTAATATTTTCTGAGGTGGTACACAATGTAAAACGTTTGAGAAGCACTGACCTCTAGTGGACGGAAGGGTCTACAACACTCTTTAATGTCAAACAGTTTTAATGAATCTAAAGTAATCAATCATTTTTGCTGCTCTCCTTATTTTGCCTTGAGTTCAGAGTATTTGATTAGAATCTCGTCGATGTTCGGAGAAGTTTTTATAATGAAACTCTGCAGCTGTGTGATTTTCTTTTTACTTTTCTGTGTGAAATCATTTTACTGTCACTTTTTCTATGGTTTCAGCTCATTTTGAGCTTTTTTTCTTGTGTGATTTGTACAACTGTGGGTTGAAACTAATAACTAATGATGCTAATTAATAAGTAGAATACTAAATACACTGACAGGTGTTCTGTGCAGCAGCCGTATATACTGTACATACGGTATATAATCAGTGTCATTACACTGGGTTTATTCCATGTGTCACTGTGGGATGATGGAAGTCAGAATAATGATTGACACCTGTAGTGAACTCTCATTATCAACACACTGGATCCTTTCTATGAAGTGTAACTGTAATAAAGATGAAGAAGTTTGACTCTAAAGAACTTCACTGCACAATGGTTCATCATACAAATAAATAAAATACTAATAATATATTTTCATATGTTCAAAATGTCTCTGCATAAATGTCCCTTACGAAGAGTTTTCATGCTGCAGTGAACTTCTTCAGCTAATGTAAATGTTTGAAATGAATGGAGCACAAAGTCACTTCCTGTATTTCAGAGATTTACTTTTGGAAATGAAGTAACTTTGACTCATAAATATAAATGTTTGATAATTGCGCTGTTTTGATAATGAATCGGCCGTCTCATCTGTGTCATGATGAATAAAATACTTTGTTTTTCCAGCAAAAGCAAAATTCTATAGTTTCAGTTTTCTGCAGTTGTCTATAGTTACTATACTTCACTATAGTAGTTACTATACTTTACTATAGTAGTTACTACGCATCACTATAGTAGCTATTACACATCACTATAGTAGTTACTATAATTTACTATAGTAGTTGCTACACACCACTATAGTAGTTACTACACACCACTATAGTAGTTACTATACTTTACTATAGTAGTTCTACACATCACTATAGTAGTTACTACACATTACTATAGTAGTTCTACACATCACTATAGTAGTTACTACACATCACTATAGTAGTTACTACACATCACTATAGTAGTTACTATACATCACTATAGTAGTTACTATACTATAGTAGTTACTATCATTTACTATAGTAGTTACTATACTTTACTATAGTAGTTACTATCATTTACTATAGTAGTTGCTATACTTTACTATAGTAGTTACTACACATCACTATAGTAGTTGCTATACTTTACTATAGTAGTTACTACACATCACTATAGTAGTTACTACACATCACTATAGTAGTTACTACACATCACTATAGTAGTTGCTATACTTTACTATAGTAGTTACTACACATCACTATAGTAGTTGCTATACTTTACTATAGTAGTTACTACACATCACTATAGTAGTTACTATACATCACTATAGTAGTTACTATACATCACTATAGTAGTTACTACACATCACTATAGTAGTTACTATACTTTACTATAGTAGTTACTACACATCACTATAGTAGTTACTACACATCACTATAGTAGTTACTATACATCACTATAGTAGTTACTATACTATAGTAGTTAATATCATTTACTATAGTAGTTACTATACTTTACTATAGTAGTTACTACACATCACTATAGTAGTTACTATCATTTACTATAGTAGTTACTATACTTTACTATAGTAGTTACTACACATCACTATAGTAGTTACTACACATCACTATAGTAGTAACTATACTTTGCTATAGTAGTTACTACACATCACTATAGTAGTTGCTATACTTTACTATAGTAGTTACTACACATCACTATAGTAGTTACTATACATCACTATAGTAGTTACTACACATCACTATAGTAGTTACTACACATCACTATAGTAGTTACTACACATCACTATAGTAGTTACTATACATCACTATAGTAGTTACTACACATCACTATAGTAGTTACTATACATCACTATAGTAGTTACTATACATCACTATAGTAGTTACTATACATCACTATAGTAGTTACTATACATCACTATAGTAGTTACTACACATCACTATAGTAGTTACTACACATCACTATAGTAGTTACTACACATCACTATAGTAGTTACTATACATCACTATAGTAGTTACTACACATCACTATAGTAGTTACTACACATCACTATAGTAGTTACTAGACAAATGTCTAACAGGATAAAATAATAAATTGATGACATCAAAGGTCAAAGGTCAACTTCACTGTGACATCATAATATTCTGCCAAAACTGTTCAGTCCTTGATTCAACGCCACAGCTCAGAACAGCAACATGACTGGAGCGGAGGCAACCAACCACGAGGTGGTAAAACAGTTCAAATGTGTGAAATGTGACTGATTGGTTGTTGTTGAGAGTTTGTGTGTGTGTGTGTGTGTGTGTGTGTGTGTGTGTGTGTGTGTGTGTGTGTGTGTGTGACTGTGTGAACATGGCAGAGGGATGATTCCCACAGCAGCTCTGTGTGTGTCGGTTGTTCCAGCTGTCTGTGGTTTACCTGTCGCTCAGGTGGCACACAGACGACACCGACACAGACTCTCATAGAAACAAACTGTGACATTTTATATTTCATGTTGAGCCTGAAGCCAACAGTGAATGTTTCTCCTGACAAGTCTGAGATCTCTTCTTCCTCTGTGCCATAAAACACATCGGCGGTGAACCACACTGAACACACACACTGCAGTTTATTATGACTCAGTCCCACACACACACCGTCCTGCTGCCACAAACACTCACTACAGACCACATGTGGATTCATTTGCCACTGAAAATAGCCCCCAACAAATATTTCCTCCTGTTTGTTTTAAGAAACTACAGTGAGCAGCTGTTTGAAACATGAAACTAAATATGTGAGGTGTTTTAAAATCTCAGTAGGAAGCAACAGACCACATACAGGAAGTCAGACAGGACTGAGAGACGGACCAACGTGTTGGTTTGAATCTGAACATGAGATTTGATTTTTAATATTTTAAAAACACAAATTTTGTATATTCTTTTTACTCCACTATATTTATTTAATAACTTTAGTTACTAGTTACTTTACAGATTACATGCTGCATCAGAGTCAAAGTAGAACATTTTTAAATGAATTTATTTAATCAGCGATCAGATTAAAAAAATGATTCTGATAAAATATAAAAACAAGTAAATATATGTATCATTTACTTTTACTTTTACTTTTGACGTCAGGTACTTTTATTGAGTGTAACTGGTTCAGAGACGTCATCATACAGCTCCGTTTCAGACGTTTTCCTCTGTTTGTATTTAACGCAGTGAACGTGTCTCCATGTTAAGAAACTGCTCCGGTTCAGGACGTCCTTCCATACATACAGTATATATCCATACATACATATGTACCTGTATACCTGTAGAAGTGGCACATCTATTTCTGTCTCCCATCTTCACACCTACACACATACCATGAGACCAAAGTGTAAATCTCATGTGATGAATGTGAGTGAAGCCACACCAAACTGAGCGGCTCTTTGAAGCCGGAGCTCCAGCCGCCACATGAATGTGTCTCTGAGCTGCTCGCTACAAACTCTGCTTCCTGCTGCTGCTCAGGGCCTGTTTGTGCTTCACATCATCATCATCATCACCACCACACACACACACACACACACACACACACACACAAACATAGCATTGTGTCTAACGGCAGTCTGTAGCGCTGACATGCGAGTGAATTTCTGTAGAAAGGTGTTGCACGATGTGCAAACAGAGGTGAGACGTGTTCAGTAATGACTCGTCACCACATCCTCTTCCTCAACTCCTAATTTGTCTTCATCCTTTAAAAACATAGCAAGCAGTTTCAGGCTCAGCTCAGACATCAACACATGATGAACACATGGTGAACACATGATGAACACATGGTGAACACATGATGAACACTGTGACTCATCACTGTGGACACCTCATGCAACATGGACGTCTCGCTCCAGCTGCCCTCTGTGTCTTTGAGTGACGTCATGAAACACAAACACTGAAACAGCTGATGTGTCCCCTCCCCTCCTATCACCTACTGATTATTACAGATCAATACATGTTGTTATAGATCAGAGTGCCTGCACACCTACACAGGTGTGTGATTCAACCTGCGCAGGTTGTTGTGCTGCTCATCTCAGGTCAGACTGACAGGAGCTGTCAATCAAACCCAATACCACAGGCTGAACATATCTACATGTTTTGTTCTCCAACATAAAATCCATCATTAAATGTCCACAGTTTAATTATAAAGCTCTTCCGTGTGTTAAAAACAGTTAGCGGTTTCTAACAAGTGTCTAAATGAGACCACAGAGGTTGTCGGGGACATTAAACGTCCTCACAGCGAACACGGAGACTCATCTGCTCACTAGTCCGTCTTTACAGGCCACTTTAGTTACACACTGTTCTGACTCTGACTTTACAACTCGTACATTGATCAGTTTATAGAAAACCTGGATAGTAATTGTGCAGTAAGACGCTCAGTGGTGGAGACGTTTAAGTCATGTGACCGTGATGTCGTCTGTTTGTAGCCTAGCATTAGCTTTTTACTGCTACGCATTTAATTTACACTTCAAACATCACAGAGTGGAGTTCATCTGTGGAGATTATCTGGATGAACAGAACCTGGAAGGATCAGAAACTTGTGTTTGACACACAGATTATTTTCTGTAATAATCCAGGATCTAATTCAATAATGTCCCAGAGGGAACCAGAGAGATGCTAACTGCAGTTAGCAACAGAAACACACCATCGTGACACCACTCGATATAAACTGTGGATGAACAAGTATTTATTATTTACTTTTCCAGTTTGACAGGCAGAGAAACAAACTGCATCATAAAACATGTCAGAGGCCTCCAACACGTCATCAGGGATCAGAACACGCCGTCCGCCAACAGCCGGACCTCCTGGACCTCCAGCGTACACTCAGTGTGTGTGTGTGTGTGTGTGTGTGTGTGTGTGTACATGTATGGATCAGAAGCACAGCTCAGTGTAAACAGGTGGCTCATCAGATTCCCATCAGTGGCAGAGAGGGAGGCGACCCAACACATGAAACCACAGCTGAAGATGTTTTGCGATGTGGAGCTGAGATATGAAGCTGAGGCGTGTGGTTAGAGGGGGCGGGGGTGTGTTTACTGCACAGCTTTAACTCTTTCACTTCACACACTGAGCCGCCGCCGGCTCGTCCTCCCGAGGAGAAGAAAACAGACTCTCCATCTGTGCCTCCAGGATTTTCATCCACTTCGTCTCCAACATGTGAACACGACATGAACCACAGCTGACGCCCACACACGTTCAAGAGCTCGACGCCGCACCAACCTGCCAGCCCTCGAACGCACCGGGCCTCACCTGCACACACACACCTGCACACACACCTCACACACACACACACCTCACACACACACCTCACACAGTGGAGTAATACTCAAGTAAAAGTAAAGATATGGTGTTCAAATATTACTTTGGTTAAAATGAAATGCACCCATATGAATAGTACTCAAGTAAAAGTACTTGTACTTGAGTAAATGTACTTGAGTGGAAACAAACACGTTTTTTGTGTAACTGAGGTTCTTGCAAAACACTTCACCTGTATTTGATTACATTATCATAATTTATCAGTGTTTGTTACCTGGAAAGTAACTAAGTACATTAACTCAAGTACAAATTTAGGGTACTTTTACTTGAGTATTTCCATTTAATGCTAATTCATTTCATTCTTCTACTCCACTACATCTCAGAGGGAAATATTGTACTTTTTACTCCACTACATTTGTCTGACAGCTTAAGTTACTAGTTACTTTTCAGATTACATTTTTCCCTCCCATTCCTGTCCAGTGAAAATCACGTATCTCAAGATGTGTTGATGTTGAAGGTTTCTGATAAACTGACAGTGTTGTAAAAAGTACCCAAAAGTCGTACTCTGATGGAGCATGTAATCTGTAAAGTAACCAGTAACTGAGCTGATTACAAAACTTCACCTGTATTATTTTCACACCAGTAAATCTGCTGCAACAGGAAACAGCTGAGTGCGACAGAAAACCGGTTCCAGGTCGCCACTCCGAACCTGAAACCCGAACCCGAACCATAACCCGGTCAGAATGGCGGACCGTCAGAATGGGGGTCGCCCCCCCAGAAAATCAAACTGTCTTCTCTGAAACTCTTCTGTTTCTGTTCTGAGATCGTCTGCTGGCACAGAGAGCGTTTCCCAGCATGCCCTGTTTTACAACCTGACAACAAATGACTGTACCTCGAAGCGACCGAAGCACTGAGAGCAGGCTGAGGCCACATGTTGTGTGCACAGAGAGCAGCTGACGGAGGAAAGAAGAAGAAAAACAAGCGGAGACGCATTCAGCAAACACAAACGATTCATCAGAAGCAGAAATGAAACTACAGCGGAGTGAATAATAGAAACACGAGAGCAGAAAGGATCCAGAGTTACAGCTGAAGTGTTGCTGTCAGTCTGACATGTCAGAGAGGTGGCAGACATGTTGGCTCAGGGTCACCTGAGGCTGAGCTGCTAGTAAACCATGTGAACACACTGGCCTCATTTGAAAACAAACCAGATCACTTGAGCAGACAGGAAGTGGTTTGTAGTTACTGGTTAGATGTTCTGCTTCATGGTTGCTGTTTGGCAGAGAGGAAGACTCGTGTTCAGCTGCAGGTCTCAAACCAGTTTGTTCTCTCGCACTAACTTTGTGATATTTAAGAGGTTAGACATATTAATATATATCTGTCTCAGTACAGCGCATCTGAGTCAGCACCAAAAGTTAATGAGGTCTATTCTGGGCCGAGACCCGTCCTCCATCCAAGTTTAGGGGAAATCTGTCCAGCAGATCTTGTGTAATCCTGCTGACCAACCAATCAGCCGACCAACAAACCAACCAACCAGCCGACAAACCAACAAACAATATAACAAACCAACCAACCAACCAACCAACCAACCAACCAACCAACCAACCAAACAAACAACCAAACAAACAAACAAACAAACAAACACCTAGAGCGTTGGTGATAAAGAGTTGATGTTTGCTCTGCAGCATCCTAAAGCAGATTTCATGTTGCTGTTCACTTCAAGCAGAACAAACTGACATATAATCATCTTATAAAACAGTCGTCTGGTTGTCCAACATGTGAACATCAGCGTTTCATTCACAGCCGGCAGCTACGGAGCAACATGATCGTTCATGTGGAGTCGTGTTTGTGTCCACTCTTCTCTCTCCTCCGGAGGGAAACATCAGTCTGTTTAGCTGTTAATGGCTCCTACGTGTCCACCAGCCAGTCTCTGACTGTCTGTCTGCTGTTTGCTGCTCAGCAGGTCGTGTTCAGCGCCTTTGTCTGATGAAAACAGCTGAGACTGAACCACACAGGAAATGTGCTGCAAAATTAAAACTAGCAGCTAAAAGAGGCTGAAATGCTCCACAGAGCTGCAGAGACGGAGACAATCCCAATGAAGTGACTTGATTTGTTGTTATTATATTTATTTTTGAATGAACCTTTATTCAAGCAGGAAGTTTGTTGAGATTAAAGTGTGTTTTTTGGAGGGAGCCCAACGGTACTGAACTCAGAAACTGTGGGGTTTTATTTTTCATTCAGAGGAAGAATGACTCATTTCTTCTTTCAGCCGATGACATCATCTCACTTTAAAAGTGCATTTTATACACAAGAGGAGGCAAACTGCTCCAGTTTCATGATAATCTCACTCTGACCAGTGAGCAGCCAGTATCTGTCCTGATGACATCACAACAAAGCTGCAGTCAGGGTCTGATGGAGCAGTCGATTCACAAATATCAATCAAATACTGAAGAACTGTTATGTTTTAAGGTGTTTTTAAATGAGGACCCAGGTGCAGACACACAGAAGGCAGGATCAGGCGAAACAAGAGGTTTTAATAAACAAGCTGAACTACAGACAATGAGGAACTAAGAAAAACTCAACGAGACCAGAAGACAAAAACAAAGTAACAACTAAAGGCTCAAACAAAGTGCAACAAAAGCAAAATCACAAATCAAAAGAGAAACCAGAAACCAAAACTACAAACACACCAAACGGGAGACACAAGGAGAGACACTGGAGGAGACACGGGGAAAGACAGACCAAGACGGAGGATGACGGACGAAGACGGACACAGGCTACCACAAGCTAACACAAGCTAACACAGGCTAACACAGGCTAAGAGCTAACACAGGCTAACACAGGCTAAGAGCTAACACAGGCTAACACAGGCTAAGAGCTAACACAGGCTAACACAGGCTAAGAGCTAACACGAAGAAGGTTGGGAGCAGGACACCACGGAGGAATGACGGAGGGAAACAAAAACGATCTGACAAAGACATGAGGGAGAACAAAGGTTATATACAGACACACTACTGACGGGACACGGACAGGTGGAGCGAGCAGGGACACGGACAGGTGGAGCGAGGAGGGACACCAGGTGGAGTGGGCAGGGACACGGACAGGTGGAGCGAGGAGGGATACCAGGTGGAGCGAGGAGAGACACGGACAGGTGGAGCGAGGAGGGATACCAGGTGGAGTGGGCAGGGACACGGACAGGTGGAGCGAGGAGGGACACGGACAGGTGGAGCGAGGAGGGATACCAGGTGGAGCGAGGAGGGACACGGACAGGTGGAGCGAGGAGGGACACGGACAGGTGGAGCGAGGAGAGACACGGACAGGTGGAGCTAGGAGGGGACACGGACAGGTGGAGCGAGGAGAGACACGGACAGGTGGAGCGAGGAGGGACACGGACAGGTGGAGCGAGCAGGGACACGGACAGGTGGAGCGAGCAGGGACACGGACAGGTGGAGCGAGGAGGGACACGGACAGGTGGAGTGAGCAGGGACACGGACAGGTGGAGCGAGCAGGGACACGGACAGGTGGAGGAACTAACGGAAAAACACACAGGAGGAAGTGACAAGTAGGATGCGACACACAAGGGTGTAAGTAAAACAGGAAACAGGAACAAACGGACACTGAACCGTGACACTTCCTGAGTCGACCCCGAACCAGCATTGACTCTGACACCTGAGTCCATTTAGTTTTAGTCTGCAGCTGTGTCTGGTTGATTGATTGATTGATTGATTGATTGATTGATTGGTTGATTGATTGGTTGATTGATTGATTGGTTGGTCTGTCGGTTGGTCTGTTTATTTGATACTGGATGAGGTTTGTTTGAATTAAAGGATGAGTGTTGGGCCTTTGTGGAGGTAACCCTAACCCTAGCTCCATAACCCTAACCCTAACCCTAACCCTAATGCCAGCCTTAAGGCAGGCTCATGAAACATTGTCTCTTTTCACTAAAATTTGAGACCATCAACTCACTGGTAAACAACTGAGGTCAGAAATCAGGTGAAAAGTATTCTCATTTTTTCATGAGCTTACATACAATCAGGCTTCTGTTTGCAACCAGTGGAGTCACCACCTGCAGGTCATCAGAGAGAATGCACGTTAATGAGGCACTTCAGTGGCTGCAGGTCTCAGACCCTGACGCTCAGAGGCTTCGCTGTCCAATAACTCATCTTCCTCCTGTCATGAACCTGCTGTGAGTCGAACAAAGACGTTTTCTGATTTCCTGAACATCCTGTGAGCAAACCAGCAACCAACCACCAGCCGCTACCCACCCCCTCCTCTATACGCTCGCCCCTCCCTCTTCCTCTAAACACGCCAGCTGACAAGAAAAGCTCTCAGCTGGTGAGACTGCAGCCACACAAGTCTGCAGCCACACGAGTCTGCAGCCACACGACTGACTTTATCTGTGCAGCAGTGAGGAGACAGTGAGGAGGCTCAGCGAGGAGACAGTGAGGAGACAGTGAGGAGGCTCAGTGTGGAGACAGTGAGGAGACAGTGAGGAGACAGTGAGGAGGCTCAGTGAGGAGACAGTGAGGAGGCTCAGTGAGGAGGCTCAGTGAGGAGGCTCAGCGAGGAGACAGTGAGGAGACAGTGAGGAGACAGTGAGGAGGCTCAGCGAGGAGACAGTGAGGAGACAGTGAGGAGGCTCAGCGAGGAGATGCTGTCCGGCTGCTGGGTCCCGGTGCTGCTGCTGCTGCTGCTGCCGGCTGTAACTGAGGCTCAGAGTGGTGACGGAGAAACTGACATGGGTGAGAAGATCATTTAAAACATCTTTAAGATGCTTTAAAAGGACGAGAACATGTGATTTAGATCTTAAGCATTTCTAAAAATCAGTTCTGGTTCAGTCTCTGTGCTAGTGCTGACTCCTCTTTACTAACCTCGCCTCTCACACCGTACGGGATCCACACAAAAATCATTAAATGTTCAGATCCTCAGGATTCAGAAGTCTGTCAGGCACCAAATGTTTGTATTTATGAATCATCTGCTGGAGGACAGAAGTTATTCTGCATTCAGTCTGAACAGGCTCCTGTTGTGGGTGGATTGTGTAACATGTTGACCAATAATCTTTACACAAAGTTGACTAATTGATTGATTGATTGATTGATTATACAATATAGTTGTTCACTGGTTTGCAAACAGAAACTCTCTGTCTGCTGGAGTCTGTTTATCAGCGCTGATGTAAATCTCATCAGCTCTGCGGTCAGAAACTAAAGTAGTGGACTCATTAAAATGTGACCTGATGACGGCGCTCGAGTGAAGCGATCACAAAAGTTCATAAAGACGATGAAGCAAACTGCCCGATGATTGATGCAGCGCAGAAAAAGGATTGTTTCAAATCGATTGAGTCGCTTCTGAAGTAAAAACACATCCTCTGCTGCTCTGACTCATATCACCTCACTGAATCTCCTCAGACCACACGAAGCATCTGAACGTTTCTGTTTTTGGTGGAAGGATCAATCGATTCATGGTAAAACTAATAATCGACAGATTAATTGACGGGAGGATTTGTTGGGAGGATTACGTCAAAGATACAGTAATCCTGATACATTTACTAATTACCTGTTTAAAAATGTAGTCAGTAGTGTAATCCAAGTTTCACAAAATGATTGATGATGGGTGGATGACGGGTGACGGGAGGATGATGGGTGACGGGAGGATGATGGGTGACGGGTGGATGATGGGTGGATGATGGGTGACGGGTGGATGATGGGTGACGGGAGGATGATGGGTGACGGGAGGATGATGGGTGGATGACGGGTGGATGATGGATGACGGGAGGATGATGAGTGGATGACGGGTGGATGATGGGTGGATGATGGGTGATGGGTGGATGACGGGTGATGGGAGGATGATGGGTGGATGATGGGTGACGGGTGGATGATGGATGACGGGTGGATGACGGGTGACGGGTGGATGACGGGTGACGGGTGGATGACGGGTGGATGATGGGTGACAGGTGGATGATGGATGATGGGAGGATGATGGGTGACAGGTGGATGATGGATGATGGGTGACGGGTGGATGATGGGTGACGGGAGGATGATGGGTGGATGATGGGTGGATGATGGGTGACGGGTGGATGATGGATGATGGGTGACGGGTGGATGATGGGTGACGGGAGGATGATGGGTGGATGATGGGTGACGGGTGGATGATGGGTGACGGGAGGATGATGGATGATGGGTGACGGGTGGATGATGGGTGACGGGTGGATGATGGGTGGATGATGGGTGGGTAATGGATGACGGGTGGATGATGGGTGACGGGTGGATGATGGGTGGATGATGGGTGGATGATGGGTGACGGGTGGATGACGGGTGACGGGTGGATGATGGGTGGATGATGGGTGACGGGTGGATGACGGGTGACGGGTGGATGATGGATGATGGTTGACGGGTGGATGATGGATGACGGGTGACGGGAGGATGATAAGTGGATGATGGGTGGGTAATGGATGACGGGTGGATGATGGGTGACGGGTGGATGATGGGTGGATGATGGGTGGATGACGGGTGGGTAATGGATGACGGGTGGATGATGGGTGACGGGTGGATGATGGGTGACGGGTGGATGATGGGTGGATGATGGGTGGATGACGGGTGGGTAATGGATGACGGGTGGATGATGGGTGACGGGTGGATGATGGGTGGATGATGGTTGACGGGTGGATGACGGGTGGATGATGGGTGACGGGTGGATGATGGTTGACGGGTGGATGACGGGTGGATGATGGTTGACGGGTGGATGATGGTTGATGGGTGGATGATGGGTGGGTAATGGATGATGGATGACGGGTGGATGATGGGTGGATGATGGATGATGGGTGGATGATGGGTGGGTAATGGATGACGGGTGACGGGTGGATGACGGGTGACAGGTGGATGATGGGTGACGGGTGGATGACGGGTGGATGACGGGTGGATGATGGGTGGGTAATGGATGACGGGTGACGGGTGGATGACGGGTGATGGGTGACGGGTGGATGATGGGTGACGGGTGGATGATGGCTGACGGGTGGATGACGGGTGGATGACGGGTGAATGACGGGTGGGTAATGGATGACGGGTGGATGATGGGTGGATGATGGATGACGGGTGACGGGTGGATGATGGATGATGGGTGGATGATGGGTGACAGGTGGATGATGGGTGACGGGTGGATGACGGGTGGATGACGGGTGGATGATGGATGATGGTTGACGGGTGGATGACGGGTGGATGATGGATGATGGTTGACGGGTGGATGACGGGTGGATGATGGGTGGATGATGGATGACGGGTGGATGATGGGTGACGGGTGGATGATGGGTGACGGGTGGATGACGGGTGGGTAATGGTTGACGGGTGGATGACGGGTGGATGACACTGTTCTGACTCTCTCCCTCCTCAGAGCTCAGACTCAGCTGCACCTCCCACATCATGATAGACGGCAGCAATCTGACCTGTCGGCTGGTTGGAGGGCGGAGCGACAGCGAGGATGATGAAGACGATGAAGCTGACGGCATAGAGAGAATGACGGCCTGGTAAACCAGACATCAGTCGGAGCTGGTGACACATTCACAGGACTCACAGGAGACTCGGCCGATGACACGCGGCTCTGTTCTTGTGTCCACAGCTACACCGACTGGAGCGTGATGGAGGAGAACTGTGTGGAGGGTTTCGGGGACACCGTCAGCTCCAAAGCTCTGAACCCTGTCTTGCTCTTCAATGTGACGGCTCACCTGAAGAGAGGAGGCGGGATTTCAACCGTGATCGACCTGAAGAAAATAGGTAACGGCTCCAGGCTGAGCTCCTGATGTGTGTGCAGACCTCAGGATGTGTCCTGACTCATGTGGTCGAGTAAGCTGAGACAGTTCCCTCTGAGCAAAAACACCTCAAAACAACGTTTTCAAAGATCCAGTGGAGCCACCATGACGTCTTTTTAGACTTCTGGTATTCAACGTTCCTCAGTGACGTCCAGGTGACGTCCTTACAGGGTTCAAAATCAAAGTGTTTTACACTTCTTTTCAACTTCAGTTACAGACTTATAAAGAGCTTTGTTTTGTAGCCTTGACCTGACCAAACTGCGACTGTTTCACAACATGTTCGTCCGGTACGCAGTCACTGGTACTCTCCAATGGTCATGTTGTTCTGTGACTCTGTGGCAAACAGCTGGTTCTGTTGTTTGTATGAGGACATGTTGGTCGCTGTCAACCTCATCGTTGTCTTCTGTTGTGTCCCTGCAGTTAAACCGAAAAGTCCTCAGGTGTGGAACGTGACTTTCAACCAGGAGTCCGACCAGACTTTCATTTATATTCACACTCCGTACCACAAAGATTACCTGAAAGTAGACAATCAGCTCTTCCAGCTGCACATCTGGAACACGAGCAGCAGCATAGTAAGATTGTTTGATTTGTGCGGCCTCTTTCTGCTCGGCGATGGTTGAGTTGTTCACAGTTTGTTCCTGTTTGACCACAGTATCAGAACGTCTCCTCATCAGACCACGTCATCCTGAAGATTGACATGGAGCGCCTCCGAAGTAACGCAACGTACCAGGTCAAAGTACGAGCCATACCGCAGAATTTTCTGCAGGGTTCCTGGAGCGAGTGGAGTGAGACGTTCAGTTTCTCTACTGCTGCTGGTGACAGTAAGTCAGCTTCTACTCATTCTGCTTCTTGAGAAGATAAAAGACAACGTCAGAGGAGAATAACAACATTATTTACCTCTGGCCTCTCTTTTTACAGATGAGCACACGGAGACGTACACACTGATTGTGTGTCTTGTTCTTCTGGTGGTGGTGACTTCCAGTGTTGTTTTGTTCTGGAAAAACAAGTATGAAGTCTTTGTTTCCTTGTCAGAAGATCAGAGGATTTCGTTGCGTGTCGTACGTTAATATTTCTTTTTTCTTTCCTTCACAGAATATTTACCTTCATGTGGCCGAGCATCCCGCACCCTAAACACACACTGGTGCAGATCTGCAAGCCAAATAAAGTGAGTCCTTTACTGCGATGGTCATCCAAAGAAAAACCAGAGCGTCAAATGTGAAATCTCTCAGTAAGGATCGGGTGATAGCTCCATCCAGTGGTCATAAGATTTATGACTCTATGTCTGATGGGGGTTTTAAATGCTGCTGTGACCGAGTGTTAAACGAGTTGTCAGTATTTGAAGCATCACGATGCTTAAAGTTGTTTTTGTTCCTCAAACAACAAAACGCCCATCCCATAATTACCTGCTGTGATTTTTCCTGTTGTCTGCAGGGCCTCCTGCTCAACTTCAAACCTGAGGTGTTCAGTGCTCTCAAGGTGTACCCCATGGAGAAAACAGAGGAGGAGACAGAGCCGTCGATCACCGCTGCTGCTGCTGAAGACACACGGTCCAATCCTGCCTGCTCCACCCACAGCTCTGACTCCTCCAGGAGCACCACCAGCGTCAGCACGGAGGAGCTGGAGCTGTTGAGCAGGAGCTCCTCCGACGGAGAGGACAGCCTCCAGAGCACCAGTCTGTCCCCCGTCCACGTCCCCCAGCTGGAGGAGAGACTTCTCAGCCCTCAGCCTGAGTGCAGCGGTGGAGGAAATGAAGCTGAGGAGTCTGGAGGGAGCCAGCAGGAGGAGGCCTACGTCACCATGTCCAGTTTCTATCAGATCAAGTAGATCAGCAGAGGAACAGGGACTGACGGATGAACAGAACCAGGACTTTATCAAACTTCTGAGAATTATGCTTCAGGATGCTTTAATAAATTAGCAGGTCCAAACCTTATAACGTCCGAAGATACATGAGATCACATTCAAGCGATTAAATCAACAAGAAGGAAAGAAAATATGTTTTTGTTTTATTCTTCACCCAATGGATGGCAGTCAACCCAGTCCACCTCTGGACCCCGTCAGCAAAAATAAATAATAATTAATTAATAACTAATTAATTAATGAATGAATGAATGGGACCCACTGACCTACAGATCCAACTGAGGAGTCAAACCGTTGTGAATGTCACACATTTATCAAGAGAAGATGTGATCACATGATTTATGATCAGGAACGGACAATCAGCCAATCAGAGACAAAGATCGACTCACATCTGCTACGTGGTCTCACTCGGAACAATCCGTACGTGACGTGACGTATTATTCTGCAAAGGCACATCAAAGTTTTTTGATGCGATTATCTTTAGCAGCAGGTAAAGGCTCAGTCCGTCAGCTTGTTGAAGGACTTTTAGTTGGCTCCAACATGTGACCTGCAGCAGCTTGATGAATATGGACTGTTGACCCCGAGGTACTGACATGTAGCGTCTTTTGTATTCTGTAGTTTATGATTATATCAAGTATATTTTAATGTTATTTTACACATCATATACTCACAAACCTCCTCATGAAGTCATTTGGAGTTGTTACAGGAACTATAGAGGATCAAACTAGTGTTTCTGTATGTTTTACTACATATCACAGCATTTTGTTTCCAGAGCACACAGCTGATTGGTTCAAGTCTACCTGTCACAACCAGGCTGCCTGGGAGGAAGTCCGACAATGATATAATGATTTGGATCAAACAGATGGGTGACAAATCTCCTATAAGCACTTCAAGGATACCTTCTTAAAAACTACCTGAACCACCAGGAGGATCATTAGATCTCCTCAATGACTCTAAGAACCAATAACAAGACAACTAGACCCCTTTAATGAGCCCAGGAACCACCTGAAGCATCCCCAGAAGCTCCACCTTAAAAATCTCCTAACTGACCAAAGCTACAGATTAAAGTAGATTAAGATCTAATCTACAAAAAATCTGAAGATTTTTGTTGTAGATTGGAAACATTCAGAGCTCTCGTGTGTCTTGCACTTACGTTTTGCCTTTTATTTGTCACCCGTCTGTTTTAAGATTAACTGCAATTCTTGAAACATACAAGCAGCAGTGAGGTCCTCTGAAAGAAAGCTGCTCATATCTGCACTGAAAACTGTGGGAGAAGTCTCAGTGGGTCGGGTTCTTCTCCAGGTTATGAAGCGCTCAGTGGATCACATCGTGATGATCACACCGAGTCTGCAGGAGAGATGTGGGTGTGTTGCTGCAACAACCCGACATCAAACACACAAAGCTGCTTCTCAACGTGTCCGACACAACCTCCACCTAATGTTTCCTGACAGCGACGCTGAGGTCGACACACAGAACGTCGCTTCACTGTCTGATTGTAATATTTCACTCAGGATTCAACTCGTCTAAACACACTGTAAATATGATCGCATGTCTGATTGTACCTGTGACGACACAGTGATTTTATTTAAACAAGCCTTCAGTATAATGTTTCATATCAACGTACAATAAAAAAGACTTTTATAAAACATGCTGTTTCCTGTAGTTTGTTTGTAGCTTTGGTGAAGAAATGTTAATGAGAAGACAAACTGAATAAACAAACTGACCGTAAAAGGAGTTTTACTTTGATTATATGTGGCGGACCCTGCCACCTTTCTGGCTTCAAACAGTGTTCTGGGACCTTATTTTACTCTGAGATCATCTTGTTTATTCACTGATGGAGACAGTTTTATTAACTCATTAATATTGTAAATGTTGAGACTCTGACTTTGAATTTCTTCTCCAGAACTACACAGAACTGCTTTAAGATGATTTTTATTAAACTATGAGACTACGTTCATTTAGAGACATTTTCTAACAAATAAAAGCACAGAATGAGACGAGAGCTACTTCACACAACGTGATGCTCCTTTATAATAAATGCATCCTGCTGCTTCCTGTCAGAGCTTCCAGGCGTTTTTCATCATGAGAATGAAGTAGACGTCGCTGTCTACGGAGGCGCTGACTCCACAGTAGTAGTTGACAAACTCCTCTTTGGTCACCTGTCGATCAGAGGAAAGATTTTACAGCGTGACGACGGTCAGAGTCAGTCGAGTGTGAGCCAAGAGTTCAACTACGAAGAGAAAGGCAGAGAAAAGGTCAGATCATTGATCAGGCAGCAGCTGGTTTCCATCCACTGACAAATTAAAAATGTCAAAAGAACAAAAGTTCAGGAGGATTGTGTTTGTGAAGATACTGACAGATAATTAACAGATATTTATACAGCTATAAGAAAAAAGAAAATGTGCTTATTTGGATGGAAACAGCAAGTGAGCAGTGTGTGTGTGAGTGAGAAGGATGACTTAGTTTTATTGAGCGACAGTCAAACAGTCTGTAAATCTCTGAGCAGAAACAGGCTGAGAAACACCGGCTACCAAACCTCTGACGTCTGTATGCTGTATGGTTCACGAGCCTGATCATCTTCACACATTACATTAGTCTTTAGTCTTTGTGGTTTATTTTATAAACAGAAACCATACAATATACTGCGCAGAAGGTTTCCACATGAGACAGTGAGGACGTTCTGTGGGGAAAATTCAGTTTCAGTCTGTTCCTCCTCCCACCACCGAACCAACAGCTTGTTTACCAGAACGGTGCTCAGTCAGAGTTTCCAGGCATTTCTCATCATCACAATAAAGTAGACGTCTGTATCGATGGACGCGCTCACACCAGCATAATAATTCATAAACTCCTCCTGGGTCACCTTCAGAGAGCAACAGCAGCATCAATGTACATCACATCAATAAAGACAACTCAGGTGTAACAGAGACGCTGACACGCTCACTGACCTGCAGACACAAAACCTCAGAGCTTCAAGGAACAGTTCACCCAAACTGCAAAATATAAAGTCAGGCTCAGCCATCATCTCCTCCTGATGATATAAAGTCAGGCTCAGCCATCATCTCCTCCTGATGATATAAAGTCAGGCTCAGCCATCATCTCCTCCTGATGATATAAAGTCAGGCTCAGTCATCATCTCCTCCTGATGATATAAAGTCAGGCTCAGTCATCATCTCCTCCTGATGATATAAAGTCAGGCTCAGCCATCATCTCCTCCTGATGATATAAAGTCAGGCTCAGTCATCATCTCCTCCTGATGATATAAAGTCAGGCTCAGTCATCATCTCCCCCTGATGATATAAAGTCAGGCTCAGCCATCATCTCCTCCTGATGATATAAAGTCAGGCTCAGCCATCATCTCCTCCTGATGATATAAAGTCAGGCTCAGCCATCATCTCCTCCTGATGATATAAAGTCAGGCTCAGTCATCATCTCCTCCTGATGATATAAAGTCAGGCTCAGTCATCATCTCCTCCTGATGATATAAAGTCAGGCTCAGCCATCATCTCCTCCTGATGATATAAAGTCAGGCTCAGCCATCATCTCCTCCTGATGATATAAAGTCAGGTGAAGTCTCGTAGTCCACAGAACATTTCTGGAGCTTCACAGTAAAACAGAGTTGCAGCGTTCTGCTGAACAGCTGAAGCAGCTGGAGATGATTTAAACATCAGATGTCTCCATGCAGCTCGTCTGCTGTGATCTCAGTCTGCAGAAGCCCCGAGATCAGAACCTCTGAACCGCCTCAGTGACTCCTACAGTCACCTACAGGACTCACAAGACCACCTAAGAGAACCCTAAAACCTCTTAGATCGCTGCTGCAACCTCCTAATAGCACTAGAACCTCCTGAATTATCACATGACCGTCCTAAAGAACAGGGGCCACTGACATGACCTCCAGAACATCCTTAATGACCAGTACATTCACCTTTATGGATCCATAGACCCTCCTACAGGACCAGTAGAACCACTTACTTCAACTCCAGCTACTTTAGGAGAATGTTTCACTGTGAAGTTCCAGAAATGTTCTGGACTACAGAACTTCACCTGACTTTCATCAACATGGAGGAAGGAGATGATGCCTGGGTTTTGTATTTTTGGGTGAACTGTTCCTTTAAGCTGCCTGTCAGTGTTTTTTACCTGTCCATCTTTGTCATACGGAGAATCAAAGCTGTCCAAGAACTTCCTGAACACCTGGTCCTCAGTCCACTCCCCGTTCTGATACTTGGGGTGGTACTTGGCGTTATAAACGCCCCTCAGGTCCTCGACGGTGATCAAGCCATCGCCCGTCTTGTCCAGCTTCCTGAACGCCTGCATGACCACCTCCTTCCTGGCCTTAGACATCTGTGGCTGCAGAGAAATGATCACAGGGGATCAGAAACACGACACGGCGTCAGCTGTGCAGTAACAGTGAGTACATTTACCCTCAGAGTGATGAGGAACTCGTCGAAGTCGATGGTGCCGCTCCCGTCGCGGTCGAACTGTTGAAAGAGAGCTGTGGCCTCTTGTTTCTCCATCAGGATGCCGTAGTCGTTCAGACCCTTGAGGAACTCCTTCAGGTCCAGAGAGCGGCTGTTGTCATCATCCATGATTTTAAAGGTCCTGACAGACGGAACAGGATGAAGATATTTCATGTTTCTGTACCACAGAACAGAAACAGCTGTGTTCTGCCTCTAACGTCAGGAGGTACAAGGTATCTTCCGTTGTTTTTATGCATTTTTGTCTTTTTATTCATATTTTATACACCCAGTGACACAAGAAGCAAAACCAACAGAGCAAATCAAAAACTATATTTTGATTTTCATCTGTACATGTATACCTACATGTATGAACCTGCGTATTTAAAAATGTGTGACATCTTTAATTGATGTACAGATTAACTGAGAACCCTGTTAATTAAAAAAAAAAAAAAATCATAGATTGTCATTGATTAAATAATGTGTCAACAACATTTCAATGCTGCAGCTGGTGGAAGAGGGTTCAAATGAACTTATTACAAATCATTGTGTAGTTTAAAAATGATGTTTGATTTATAATCTGTGAGGTCATAGTGACTCCAGCTGGAGTACAAGTACGATGTTACAGTAAACTGGAGTACTACAGTAAAAGTACCTGAACACTGCTCAGTCAGCGGAGGACGTCTCAGGGACAGTTTGATTGATCTGTTCACTGTTTGTGTTTCATCATGAGAAATGTGTCTGATGGTGTTTCAACATCTGTTTCCTTCCATCAGGTCTTTACTGCAGAAGTAACAGGGTCACAGTCGGGTTGAGGCATTGTGGGTAATGACGGGGTGTGGTGAGGTCATGTCATGTCAGGGGTATTATGGGTCAGAACAACATGGCTGCAGACGGAGAACACACAACCCCAGAGTAACAATATTGTACATGAGCTGATGTTTATGGACGATGTAGTTAATGTGAGACTTGTGTTGAAACAGAAGACTGAATCTGTATGAACCGCTCCATTATTCTATTGGAGCGGTGAAGCTACGGTACCATCACCGCCGTTTAAAAGTACTAGGATACAAGTAAAAGTCGTGCATTGAGACTCTTTAGTGAAATGTAAAGTTGAAATTAGAAGTAGTGATGTGAGTCCACACGCTCTCTGTCATCTGTGGACTCACATCACTACTTCTCATTTGTGAACACATACACAGAAGAGGCCTCACACACCTCCTTCAGGATGAGCTGCTTAACTAAGTTCCTTTATGTTAATTCTCACAACATATTATACAATGTACAATACAAGATTACATCTATTTATACTCTGCAACCACATGACTGTCATAAGACAGAACTCATGTCTGAAGCCAACAGACACAAGATTTCACTTTACATACATACTAATGTTGCATCTACAAGTGTTAGGTTTCATAACATTTCAAAATAATAAGGGACATTGGAGAATTTCCCTCACGAGCTGAAGCCTGTAACTGAGCGTGATTGTTGAGCAGTTGTGTTAACGCGGCGCTGTGACAGCAGCTGAGCATCAACAACAAAACCACAGGATCAGCAACAACAACACGGTGACGTGACAGTAAAAACCAAAGACATGACAACATCCTGCAGGCTGGAGAGCAGCGCGGCGCTATGCTCAAGTATCACAGGAAGACTGTGACCTCACACACACATCGTCAACACCACACACACACTGTGTGGATGCATTAAACGATACCATTACACTTCATGATAACATCAGTGAGTCTCTCACATCAAGTAAGAGATCTGTGTGGTGGGAATTCTTATTTAGAAGTAAACAAATAATAGATGATTCACACAAGGTTGTCTTTGTGTAATTTAATAAAGTGGTAAAAGCAAAGAACAAACAGAGTTAACCAGTTTGAGCTGAAAGGCCTCATCCACCCAGCAAACCCTGGCAGAGCCTGACGACGAGTCACAGACAGAGTCACAGTTCACAGCTCACTCAGAGATACACCGAGAAACGGAGGTTTTCCCAAAACAGTACCGAGCTGGAGAGACAGCCGTGGATGTACCCACAACACCTGACATGCATCCGCCGTCACATAACTCAGCGAGGTCACTGTGCAAAAGTAAGTCAAACAGTTCATAGTTAGGCCAGGTCATAATTCACAGTGCTAAAGGTGTAATAAACTGTAAGGTTAAAGGTCAACACGTGAAATAAAACAGGGCAAGATAACAACAACATGTGTGGTTACATGCAAATGATACCACAACACTCATCATAACACATAACACCGTCCTGCTGCCACCCACACTCACGACCGACCACAGGTGGATTCATCCGCCACTGAAAATAGTCCCCGACAGATGCTCTATTTCCTCCTGTGTGTTTGATCAAGCTGCTGTGAGGGAGCAGCTGTCTGAGGAGACGACTGAGCCTTTGTACACGTGAGGCGTCACAGACTGTGAGATGTGTTGGACGATGGAGCTGTTGATGGGCGGAGGAGCAGCACTGTGAAGGACTTTCCCTTCACAGTTAGTGACCTTCCTCTGAGCAGCGTCTGTCAGCTGAAGTACACAGCACCTATCAGTCCGTTGACACAGAACATCTCAGACTACGCTGATTGTTCTGTCTGTGTACAGAGCGATGTGCGTCAACCCAAAGATAGCGTATAGCAGACGGTTCGACCCAGGTCACTATGAAGTAAACACGGACATCCAGCGACAGGTCAAACAGGAAGCTCTTCAGAGCTACTCCCCTTTATCAAGCCTGTCAAAAAACATCAGGTCTCTTGGCATCTTCTTCATAACCACAAGCCCTCCAGCTCTGCACTGACAGACTGAACTATTAATGAGCCCGACTCATTTGTAGACCTTGAGATTTTTTGAGAATAAATTTGGATGTTTTTTAAAAAATACGCGTACATTTACGGAAACTTTGATCCATGTGTGGGAAACACTGTGGAGCCTGGTGACACAGATGGTGAGGTGTTTATTATTCTCCACAATGATACGTCTAACATTTAATTTCACTTCATATCAAATGACAATTATAGATCCACGTTGTCATAAACATTCAAACCAGCAGTGTCACTTCTGTACTTGTGCTTGAAGTGAAGTGTAATAATTATTCTATAAACAGCCCTCGGTTGTAAAAGATAAAAGCCAACTCAGACGTGAATGAAAGAATTAATAACAAGTGTTTTCTATCCTGCGCCTCAGACCCCGGACTTCCTCCATCGATGGTCCGAACACGACATTTAATAAAACGTTAATAAAAATCGTCTCCTCAGGTCAGGTTGATCTCTGTGATCACAGCAGACGAGCTGCATGGAGACATCTGATGTTCAAATCATCTCCAGCTGCTTCAGCTGTTCAGCAGAACGCTGCAACTCTGTTTTACTGTGAAGCTCCAGAAATGTTCTGTGGACTACGAGACTTCACCTGACTTTATATCATCAGGAGGAGATGATGGCTGAGCCTGACTTTATATCATCAGGAGGAGATGATGACTGAGCCTGACTTTATATCATCAGGAGGAGATGATGGCTGAGCCTGACTTTATATCATCAGGAGGAGATGATGGCTGAGCCTGACTTTATATCATCAGGAGGAGATGATGGCTGAGCCTGACTTTATATCATCAGGAGGAGACGATGACTGAGCCTGACTTTATATCATCAGGAGGAGATGATGGCTGAGCCTGACTTTATATCATCAGGAGGAGATGATGGCTGAGCCTGACTTTATATCATCAGGAGGAGATGATGGCTGAGCCTGACTTTATATCATCAGGAGGAGATGATGGCTGAGCCTGACTGTATATCATCAGGAGGAGATGATGACTGAGCCTGACTTTATATCATCAGGAGGAGATGATGGCTGAGCCTGACTTTATATCATCAGGAGGAGATGATGACTGAGCCTGACTTTATATCATCAGGAGGAGATGATGACTGAGCCTGACTTTATATCATCAGGAGGAGATGATGGCTGAGCCTGACTTTATATCATCAGGAGGAGATGATGGCTGAGCCTGACTTTATATCATCAGGAGGAGATGATGACTGAGCCTGACTTTATATCATCAGGAGATGATGGCTGAGCCTGACTCTGTATCATCAGGAGGAGATGATGGCTGAGCCTGACTTACTCACTGACCGTCTTCATGTGGACTCACTGAAACGATCTGATTGGCTGCTGTGGAGCTCACCTGCTCAGACCTTTGATACCAGACGATCCTCGGGCCAGACACTGCAGTCTCAGCCTCTCCACCGGGTCCGAACACTCAGACAGCCGCCGCTTGGCGTTCATCGCCATCTCTCTGTCGTGTCTCGACGTCCCGGCCATCACTGACGCCAGCGGCAGGAGCTGATGGAGGTTCACAGGACTGATGGTGAGAAGCGTCAGACTGTTTTCATCAGACAGAACTCAACAGCGTCTGGGTCAGTCTGAACAACAGAACCGGTTTGTTCTGAGAGTAACTCACAAGGTATCTTTACTCTAAAGCAAACATACTCAGATACTCTGAAAGTATCTGACATTAAATGTTCTTAAGTATCAAAAGTAGCAGTAAAAGTACCTGATCCATATATTTCTGTATGTGTATGTTGTACTATGAGTTAGACGATCGTCACAGTCACTGTTGAATAAAGTAATCTGTAAAGTAACTAGTAACTAAAGTTATCAGATAAATGTAGTGGAGTAAAAAGTACAATATCTGTCTTCAGAGTGCATGTGGAGTGGAAGTACAAATTAATAGAAAGTGGAAGTACTTAAGTACAGTACTTGAGTAA
This sequence comes from Pagrus major, assembly GCF_040436345.1. Lineage (NCBI taxonomy): Eukaryota > Metazoa > Chordata > Actinopteri > Spariformes > Sparidae > Pagrus > Pagrus major. The sequence goes on along the minus strand of NC_133226.1, from coordinate 28,570,333 downwards.
ATGTACTTAGTTACATTCCCTCAGCAGAAACATAAAACGCAACAAACAGGTACTTTGTGTAACCGAGATGATTACAAAACACTTCCCCTGTACTTTATTACATTATGATCATTTACCAGTGTTTAACCTGGAAAGTAACTAAGTACATTTACTCAAGTATTGTATTAGTACAAATTCAAGGTCTTCTACTTGAGTATTTAATTTTTGGAATGTTATACTTGTACTCCACTACATCTCAGAGGGAAGCATTGTGTGTATTACTCCACAACCTTTAAACTGTACTTGTGCAAATACTGTACTTAAGTATCAAAAGTAAAAGTTAATGCAGCATGTAATCTGTAAAGTAACCAGTAACTAAAGTTATCAGATAAATGTAGTGGAGTGGAAGAATAAAGTAGCAGAACGTGGAAATACTCAAGTAAAGTATAACTACCTCAAAATGGTACTTTAACACAGTACTTGAGTAAATGTACTTAGTTACATCTCATTACTGCTTTTGGATACTTTTTAGTACAGTAACAGTTCTAATATACCCAGTATATAATTAAGTATATAAATAATATATCCACATTTGTTCGTTAGTGACAAAAAACACAATAATACTCTAAATAAATACTCTACTCTACATTATGAGTACTTTTACTCTTCATACTTTAAGTACATTCTGCTGGTATCCTGTCCTTTCAGCTGACTGACGTGATGTGTGAATGTATTTACACACCGTGGTATTTCTACTTGACTTACATGAAATATCTGAGTACTTCTGCTGATGATCGGCTGTGGTATCCTGATACTGCGGCAACGTTACAGTTACTTTTCCCGCGAGATCGGAGTAGTTTGTTTCCGGGTGTTTGTCTTCGGAACCTCGTGCCGACAGGAAGTTGTGTGTGAAGAACATGAAGATAAAAACAATATTAATATAAATATGTGCTGCGCTCAGACACGTCACGTCTCCGTCCTCAGCTGGAAACAACAAACAGGAAGTTTGACTCCAGACAATCCGTGGTTACCATGGAGACCTAATGTTCTGTCCTGTGATTGGCTGTTCAGAGCCTAATGAGCTCATTAAAAACATCACGTTATCAATAAATATTATACTACTAGTACGACTAAAAAACTGTATATCTTCCGTTTTAGTGGCGAACTTGAACCACTGACAGGTACAAACACCTGAACTCAGATTTCAAACCGTCTTCACGGGCGGAAGTGTCTCAGTGAGTCCCGAAGATCATTTTAATGAGTCATGAGTCAAATGTTCGTTGGCTAATGTTGCTAACGATGTTAACTCCTGTGGTGGCTTCACATTAAAAGTCTACCACCGCCTTCAGATTAAAACGATTTTATTCTGTATTATTATGAAACACAGGAAGTGTTAATGATCATTTACTAAGCGCAGTAAATTATATCTGATAAATGATGAGTTACACATGAAATCATATAATACATCGGAAGTTAACTGCTGCTGCTTTTAATAACCAGTTCAGTTAAATACCAGCCGTAGATTTATCTGTTTCTCACTGTCTCTTCTTCAGTTAAACATTATGTCAAACTCTCTTATTGTCCTTTATTTCTATTTAATGTCTGTTTTTAATGACATAGTTTTTGTTTGTAGATCTGACTTGCTTAATAATATCTGTATTGATTATCTCAATATTAATTTAATTAACAAATACTGTGAGTCTGTTAAATGTGAGTCATTCTAATACTGTGCTAACTGACCACTGACTTCACTGTCTGCAACATGTTTGTTTTTCTCCATGTTTTATTTAATTTAGCCTCTTAAAATCCTCCATAAGATGAGTTTTAAACAAGTTCTGAATAAAATGTCTTCAGTCTGAAGCGGAACTAAAAGCCTCCGCACTTCCCCTGTCGGAGCTTAACAGCGTGACACCCAGCGGAAGTAAACAGTAGCAGCTAGCAGCATTAGCTGCCTTCCTGTGTGTAATGAATGAAGTGGAGACGGTACCGAGTCGCAGCGCAGCTCATTATTGAATTAGTAATTAAAGAACAATGAGTCCAGTGGAGAGTTTGAGAGAGTTTGTCAACGAGCGACTAACTGCTGCTGCTGAAGAAATATTCCGAGTGTTTAAAACAACTATCGTCCAGTACGAGGAGGAGATCGATCGGCAGCGCGTCCTGCTGGATATCTGCTGGAAACCCCAAGTAAAGTTACACAGGACAGGTGAGGACAGGTGTATTATTTTAATAACACTGGTGTTCAGAGCCCTGGAGCGGCCGTAGAGGGGAGATATGCATCGCAGCCACGTTTCACTACATGGAGCGAACACACGAGTGTTTCCCTCGTTGAGGTTCATTCCACTCGGGACTCCGGAGGTTCTGAGTGTCCGCTGCACGGCTGCGCTCCGTTCTATAGAAGCCCGCTGCCAAACTCCGCTCAAAAAATGCTGATTTTACTCACAAAACGTCCAGAAAAGTATAAGCAGCACCAAAACTCAACAGAAAGAGGTGTGTCTCATTCAACCTATGAGGAAGACATTTCGGCATTGGTTTGGAGTCAGTGGGTCAGATGAGCTGGAAGCTATTGGAAAAAATGTAGATTTTACATTAATAACAAACATGAGGAGCTCTAAAACTTTTTAATTTCACTTCATATCAAACGTTAATTGTGTCATCCTATGGAAACTTACATTTTTCTGCCCCTAACCTTCGCATGAAAATTACATCTGAAAAACACCTGAGACTTAAATTTAGTCATATTTTATAATCAGTTTTGTGGCCGTTTCACCAGTTTCTACATGAGGCCACTCAGCCAGCGGGGTGTCCTGTTTGGACTCTCTTAATAAAATCCACACTTTGATGAACTGGTACCTTGCACAGTGATTTATTAAACAAAAACAAGCTTACAGCAGGTGATCCACAATGAAGTCTCTGCTCGGTGCATTACCGGTTAGATATAATTCCATGGCACATGCAACCCAACATCATCCCGAGCACACGGTCAAAAACTGCTATCGACCAACTCGTCCGCTGCCTTCAAGCAACAATCATCCTACCACAGTAAAAAAAAAAGGACTCGGCTGTACAAACTCACAAACAATGTAGCTAAAAAGCATACAATACATGCTAATTTCTAGTATCTGCCCAGACACTATTTTATGCTGCATTCCAGATACATGGGACACCACTCGCCCGAGTTGCAAAGGTGAAATGTCGCTAGACAGCTGCGAGATTTCCCACTTTGCAACTCAGGTGAGTGGTGTCCCATGTATCTGAAATGCAGCATAAGCCTCACTTGTAGTGCTTGTGTCCTGTTATCCAGCTTCCTTGGCCTGGATTAAAGGTGTTGCAGCATCCTGCGGTGGCTGTTCAAACAGTAGAGTCGACGTGGGCAAAGAAAACAGGTCAAAGCGGGTGTTTTCTGATGGGAAACCTCCTTCTGCAGGGATGAGAGGCTGGGGTTGCGCAGCTCTTCTCCGGATCCTGAACGTGTTTGGTAAACGGGGCAGTTTTGGCTTGTCCAGCGAGGTTAAAGCCTGCGGCTTAGGCGGGTATAATCCAAACATTTGTGCGCTCCCTTTACGTAACAGCTACTCAGACGAAAGCTGATGCTTCCTGCAACACGTTACGATGGGACTGCAATTAAACGGGCGTGTAACTGTTTTTCGTCTTCTCCGTGTATCAAGTTGCTGTGGAAAGATACGTTCAGGTGTGCTAACAGACAATGGGAGATATGAATTTTCAAACCTTGGGGAATTGACAATCATGCCCTACCTTCTGGATATTAGGGTTGTAGCACTTTCCTTTGCTTACCAGGCTTTGTTAGTGCAAGGAGGCCACATTTAGGCTTTGGACTACACGCCGGCCGCTCTATTGTCAGATCCATGTGATGAGGGTCCCAACATTATGTAAAATGTGCTCAGGATTACATAATACAAGTTACTACAAATAAAGGTTGATTGGTTGATTAAATATTCTCTGCCTTTTGTTCTCTGTCCCTCCAGAGCTCCCACAGCAACATGTCTGTAAGGAGGAGGAGGTTCTGGCTGGTTCTGACCAGCAGCTCTGTAACCAGGAGAGGAACTCCAGTCTGGACCAAGAGGACCCAGAGCCTCCAGAGATTAAAGAGGAACAGGAGGAACTCTGCACCAGTCGGGAGGGAGAGCAGCTTGTACTGAAGGTGGAGACGGATACCGTCATGTTGACTCCAACTTATGAGGAAAGTGACCATAGTGAAGCAGAACCAAAGAGTGACCACCAGCTCCTCTCTAACAACTCTCATGTAGCTGAGAGCCAAGATCAGAAAGGAGGAAAACATGGAGATTCAGGATCAGCTGGAGATGGAGAGCCAAAGCAAAAGAAAAGACATCACAGAAGCAAAAGTCACAGTGATAATGCAAAAAACTCCACCTCATCAGACATTCACCATAACACTCACCCAGGTAAAAAGTCTTTCAAATGTGACACATGTGGAAAGGCTTTTAAGTTTAAGTCCCTGTTGAATGCACATCTAAGAACCCACACAGGTGAGAAGCCGTATTCTTGCAACACATGTGGGAAAGTTTTCAGGATTCGTAGTCAATTAACAGTTCACATGAGAGTCCACACAGGTGAGAATACGTATCCTTGCAAAACATGTGGGAAGACTTTTAGCCGTAGTGCTCACTTAACAGTTCACATGAGAACCCACACAGGTGAGAAGCCTTTTAACTGTGAAATTTGTGGGAAGGCTTTCAGCCGTCATGCTCACTTAATACGTCACAGTCAAATCCACACAAGTGAGAAGCCACATTCCTGCAAGACATGTGGGAAGACTTTCAGGCATCAGAGTTCTTTACCGCTTCACATGAGAACTCACACAGGTGAGAGGCCGCATTCCTGCCAAACATGTGGGAAAACATTCTCTGAATCATCTACTTTGAAAATGCATATGAGAATCCACACAGGTGAGAAGCCGTATTCTTGCAAGACATGTGGGAAGACTTTCAGGCATCATAGTTCCTTACCACCTCACATGAGAATCCACACAGGTGAGAAGCCGTATTCTTGCCAAACATGTGGGAAGACTTTCAGGTCTTGTGGTGATTTAAAGAAACATACGAGAATCCACACAGGTGAGAGGCCGTTTTCTTGCAACACATGTGGGAAAACATTACGTGATTCATCTAGTTTGAAAAGGCACATGAGAATCCACACAGGTGAGAAACCGTAATTTTGCAAGACCTGGGAAAGTCTGTCTCATCAGTCTTCTTTGACGAGACATTTGAGGAAACGTACAGGCAGTGGCTTGTATTTCCAAAATATGTTGGAAGTGATTCAGTTCCAGTGTTTCCTGCATAATTGCAGAACTTTAACTTGAAATGACTTGAAGAATCCTCAGAGGATCAATATACACATGAGAAATGATGAGCTGAAAGCTGAACGTGTACAATTTCCCCTTGAGAAGATGTCAAAATATGTTTGTGTCAATATCTTCATGCTGATTTGCCCATATTTGTTAACATGATGATTAAAAAGTGGAGTTAATCGGTCTCATGTGTCCCACTTATTATCGCTCCTCGTGTCATGCTTTTATATTAAAGTTTATATGTTAAATACTTGTAGTTTTTCCAGTAGCTTCCATGTATGTAACCAAATATTTAGCTGTTAGTTTAAAGTAGCAGTTTAGAAAAGAGTGGCACATCTTTGTGGAATTAAGCAGAGTAGATCTACACGTTAATATAAGGAGTACAACAAACAGTGTAAACACACTGTAAAAAGAGTATAAAAATGGTGTTAAATATAGTTAAATGAATATAAACAACATGTAAGAAATGGAATCACATAAATAATTAAATAAAAGTCTTTTTCAGTCTGCTTAGCAACTGGAGAATATTTTTTGACCTAATTATTTCTTCAAGTTTTAAACTGTAGATAAAATGTGTTCATTCTGAAGCGGAACTAAAAGCCTCCGCACTTCCCCTGTCGGAGCTTAACAGCGTGACACCCAGCGGAAGTAAACAGTAGCAGCTAGCAGCATTAGCTGCCTTCCTGTGTGTAATGAATGAAGTGGAGACGGTACCGAGTCGCAGCGCAGCTCATTATTGAATTAGTAATTAAAGAACAATGAGTCCAGTGGAGAGTTTGAGAGAGTTTGTCAACGAGCGACTAACTGCTGCTGCTGAAGAAATATTCCGAGTGTTTAAAACAACTATCGTCCAGTACGAGGAGGAGATCGATCGGCAGCGCGTCCTGCTGGATATCTGCTGGAAACCCCAAGTAAAGTTACACAGGACAGGTGAGGACAGGTGTATTATTTTAATAACACTGGTGTTCAGAGCCCTGGAGCGGCCGTAGAGGGGAGATATGCATCGCAGCCACGTTTCACTACATGGAGCGAACACACGAGTGTTTCCCTCGTTGAGGTTCATTCCACTCGGGACTCCGGAGGTTCTGAGTGTCCGCTGCACGGCTGCGCTCCGTTCTATAGAAGCCCGCTGCCAAACTCCGCTCAAAAAATGCTGATTTTACTCACAAAACGTCCAGAAAAGTATGAGCAGCACCAAAACTCAACAGAAAGAGGTGTGTCTCATTCAACCTATTAGGAAGACATTTCGGCATTGGTTTGGAGTCAGTGGGTCAGATGAGCTGCAAAAATAATTCAAATATTTCTGTAAAATCAGCTCATTACACATTAGCAGTTAAATGAGGCGAGTTATATGAAAACATTGAGTATAATTTTGAATTAAATCATAATTTTAACAGTACGAATCTATTGAACATAAAATGACCTGTGTTTGAGTCAGACAGTAATTTATTGATGGTTCCTGTGTTTCCTCTTACTGCCAGCATGGGGTGTAGTAGCATTTATTATATAAATCATCTGGCTTCACTGCAAAGTGTTCGGGGTTTTGTTTTATGGAACTTGAATATTATTTAAGTTTACTTTATGTTTTTATCAAATGACCAAACTTCTTTTAACAGCTATGGCTTTTTTTTACCAGCCTGTTGTAGGACTGCTTTTACTTTCTCAGTATGTATTTGATCACTTATCATACAATAAACAACAAGGTGAAATTGGTTCTCTGCATCCAACCCGTCCTGAGGCAGCAGTGGGCAGCGTGTGTACGCGCCCGGGGACCAACTCCAGACCTTAGCCAGTGCCTTGGTCAAGGACACTGACTGGAGAATCAACCTGATGTAAATGTTTTTGATGGTGGAGGAAACCCACACAAGCAATATGTATATTAATTCTCTGCCATTGTTCTCTGTCCCTCCAGAGCTCCCACAGCAACATGTCTGTAAGGAGGAGGAGGTTCTGGCTGGTTCTGACCAGCAGCTCTGTAACCAGGAGAGGAACTCCAGTCTGGACCAAGAGGACCCAGAGCCTCCAGAGATTAAAGAGGAACAGGAGGAACTCTGCACCAGTCGGGAGGGAGAGCAGCTTGTACTGAAGGTTGAGACGGATACCGTCATGTTGACTCCAACTTATGAGGAAAGTGACCGCAGTGAAGCAGAACCAAAGAGTGACCACCAGCTCCTCTCCAACAACTCTCATGTAGCTGAGAGCCAAGATCAGAAAGGAGGAAAACATGGAGATTCAGGATCAGCTGGAGATGGAGAGCCAAAGCAAAAGAAAAGACATCACAGAAGCAAAAGTCACAGTGATAATGCAAAAAACTCCACCTCATCAGACATTCACCATAACACTCACCCAGGTAAAAAGTCTTTCAGATGTGACACATGTGGAAAGGCTTTCAGGTTTAAGTACCTATTGAATTCACACCTAAGAACCCACACAGGTGAGAAGCCGTATTCTTGCAACACATGTGGGAAAGTTTTCAGCCAACGTGCAGATTTAGCAGTCCACATGAGAATCCACACAGGTGAGAAGCCTTATACCTGTGAAATTTGCGGGGAAGCTTTCAGGCTTTTTAGTTCATTAACTTATCACATGAGAACTCACACAGGTGAGAAACCGTATTCTTGCAAAACATGTGGGAAGACTTTCAAGACTTGTGGCATATTAAAACAACACATGAGAACTCACACAGGTGAGAAACCGTATATTTGCAAAACATGTGGGAAGACTTTCAAGCAAACCGGTGCCTTAACTTATCACATGGGAACCCACACAGGTGAGAAATCATATTCTTGCAAAACATGTGGGAAAACATTCTCTGCTCCAGTGAATTTGAAAGTGCACATGAGAATCCACACAGTTGAGAAGCCGTATTCTTGCAAAACATGTGGGAAAGATTTCAGTACTCGTAGTCAATTAACATACCACATGAGAATCCACACAGGTGAGAAGCCGTATTCTTGCAAAACATGTGGGAAAGATTTCAGGACTCGTGGTCAATTAACAGACCACATGAGAACCCACACAGGTGAGAAGCCGTATTCTTGCAAAACATGTGGGAAAGATTTCTCTGCTTTAGCAAATTTGAAAGTGCACATGAGAACTCACACTGGTGAGAAACCGTATTCTTGTAAAACATGTGGGAAAGCATTCTCTGCTTCAGACAATTTGAAAGAGCACATGAGAACCCACACAGGTGAGAAGCCCTATACTTGCAAAACATGTGGGAAAGATTTCAGCCATCGTGCAAACTTAATACGTCACATGAGAACCCACACACGTGAGAAGCCGTAACTTTGTAAGACCTGGGGAAAGGTTTGTCTGATCAGTCTGCTTTGAGGAGTGTAAGGGAAATGTCCCTTTGTTATATTGGTATGTTATTCTTGCATATGAAACTTAACGAGTGTATTGAAGATGTTTTAAGAGTGAAGACATTGCGTCTGTGGGCCTCTCATGGTTTATGTCATGTGACAGTTTTATGGTTGCAGAGTATTTGGTTTCAGAGCATATGTGATAGAGAGGGCTGAAAAACCTAACATAGATAAGACAACAGACACTTGTCCAAGGAGTTCATCCTGAAGAGTATTTTTGAGCTGAAAGCTCGATGTGTACAATTTCCCTTTGAGAAAATATGTTTGTGTCAATATCTTCATGCTGATTTGCCCATATCTGTTAACATGATGATTAAAAAGTTGAGTTAATCGGTCTCATGTGTCCCACTTATTATAGCTCCTTGTAGCAGTTTAGAAAAGAGTACCACATTTCTTTGTGGAATTAAGCAGAGTAGATCTACAATTTTCAAACCTTGGGGAACTGACAATCATGCCCTACCTACTGGATATTAGGGTTGTAGCACTTTCCTTTGCTTACCAGGCTTTGTTAGTGCAAGGAGGCCACATTTAGGCTTTGGACTACACGCAGGCCGCTCTATTGTCAGAACCATGTGATGAGGGTCCCAACATTATGTAAATACTGCTGAAGTTCTGCACTCATTACAATTGCACTATTTTGTACATATTAGTCTCAATCTTTCAAAATGTATTTGGGATTTCAGGTTTAAAAACTGTTCCCTGCACATTGAGGGCAAACTTACCCGAGTCAGATTCCTTGTTTGTGTACACATACTTGGCCAATAAAGCAGATTCTGATTAACAGCACAAATGTCATGACATTTTCAGCCATTCTGAGACTTTTACATTAGTTTGTATGCAACAGAAGGAGCTCTCAAATATTCTCAAAATCTTGTTTTAAACGATATACACAAACACACACAGTATATTTTGCATCACTTATCTCTTTCTATCATGCACATATAAACACAGTCAAACAGGACTAGGTCTGTGACAAAATATCTATGTGGCAATATATTGTCATCCTTCCTTGTATGACATCGATACGCTGGCGCCAAATATAGATATTTTTATTTAAAAAATAAGGCGCTCTAAGACTACGCAATACGCAAGAACTGTCTGGTTAAAGTACACGGGCAAAACCACGAACATACAAAGCCAGTTGCAACTCCACCATTGTGATCTCCTCGTTGAGAAAGTGGCTAATGAGAAAGGACTGCCGTTTTTATTGATAGCAAGTGGGAAACGCACTCCTATCAGCTACAAACAAGAGGGATGCATGAGACTCATACCGGTGCTAATCACCACTCAGAGAAGTGCACTCACCTCTGAGCATGCTGTTCAGTTGCTGTTCAGTTGCTGTTCAGTTGCTGTTCCTGAAGAAGAACATGCATATTTGAGGATGAATTAAAATGTGCTCAGGATTACATAATACAAGTTACTACAAATAAAGGTTGATTGGTTGATTAAATATTGTCTGCCTTTTGTTCTCTGTCCCTCCAGAGCTCCCACAGCAACATGTCTGTAAGGAGGAGGAGGTTCTGGCTGGTTCTGACCAGCAGCTCTGTAACCAGGAGAGGAACTCCAGTCTGGACCAAGAGGACCCAGAGCCTCCAGAGATTAAAGAGGAACAGGAGGAACTCTGCACCAGTCGGGAGGGAGAGCAGCTTGTACAGAAGGTGGAGACGGATGCCGTCATGTTGACTCCAACTTATGAGGAAAGTGACCGCAGTGAAGCAGAACCAAAGAGTGACCACCAGCTCCTCTCTAACAACTCTCATGTAGCTGAGAGCCAAGATCAGAAAGGAGGAAAACATGGAGATTCAGGATCAGCTGGAGATGGAGAGCCAAAGCAAAAGAAAAGACATCACAGAAGCAAAAGTCACAGTGATAATGCAAAAAACTCTACCTCATCAGACATTCACCATAACACTCACCCAGGTAAAAAGTCTTTCAGATGTGACACATGTGGAAAGGCTTTCAAGTTTAAGTACCTATTGAATTCACACCTAAGAACCCACACAGGTGAGAAGCCGTATTCTTGCAACACATGTAGGAAAGTTTTCAGCCAACGTGCAGATTTAGCAGTCCACATGAGAATCCACACAGGTGAGAATACGTATCCTTGCAAAACATGTGGGAAGACTTTTAGCCGTAGTGCTCACTTTACAGTTCACATGAGAACCCACACAGGTGAGAAGATGTTTACTTGCAAAACATGTGGGAAAGTTTTCAGTTTACGTGCATACTTAACAGCTCACATGAGAACTCACACAGGTGAGAAGCCTTTTACCTGTGAAATTTGTGGGAAGGCTTTCGGGCTTCGTGCTCCATTAACTTGTCACATGAGAATCCACACTGGTGAGGAGCCGTATATTTGTAAAACATGTGGGAAGACTTTCAAGCAGCACAGTGCCTTAACACTTCACATGAGAACTCACACAGGTGAGAAGCCATATTCGTGCCAAACATGTGGGAAGACTTTCAGGTCTTGTGGTGACTTAAATCACCACATGAAAATCCACACAGGTGAGAAGCCTTTTACCTGTGAAATTTGTGGGAAGGCTTTTGGGGTTCGTGCTGACTTAACAGTTCACTTGAGAATCCACACAGGTGAGAGGCCGTATACTTGCAAAACATGTGGGAAGACTTTCAAGCAACGGAGTTCCTTTACAGGTCACATGAGAATCCACACAGGTGAGAAGCGATTTTCTTGCAACACATGTGGGAAGACTTTCAGGTTTTGTGGTGATTTGAAAAAACATATGAGAATCCACACAGGTGAGAAGCCATTTTCTTGCAACACATGTGGGAAAACATTCTCTGATCCATCTAGTCTGAAAAGGCACATGAGAACTCACACAGGTGAGAAGCCATATTCGTGCCAAACATGTGGGAAGACTTTCAGGTCTTGTGGTGACTTAAAAAAACACATGAGAACCCACACAGGTGAGAAGCCTTTTACCTGTGAAATTTGTGGGAACACTTTCAAGCAACACAGTGCCTTAAAAGTTCACATGAGAATCCATACAGGTGAGAAGCCTTTTACCTGTGAAATTTGTGGGAAGGCTTTCAGGCTTAATGCTCATTTAACAGCTCACATAAGAACTCACACAGGTGAGAAGCCGTATTCTTGCAAAACATGTGGGAAGACTTTCAAGCAAACGAATGCCTTAACAGCTCACATGAGAACTCACACAGGTGAGAAGCCATAATTTTGCAAGACCTGGGGAAGTCTGTCCGATCAGTCTTCTTTGACGAGACATTTGAGGAAACGTACAGGCGAGTGGCTTGTATTTCCAAAATATGTTGGAGGTGATTCAGTTCCAGTGTTTCCTGCATAATTGCAGAACTTTAACTTGAAATGACTTGAAGAATCCTCAGAGGATCAATATACACATGAGAAATGATGGGCTGAAAGCTGAACGTGTACAATTTCCCCTTGAGAAGATGTCAAAATATGTTTGTGTCAATATCTTCATGCTGATTTGCCCATATTTGTTAACATGATGATTAAAAAGTGGAGTTAATCGGTCTCATGTGTCCCACTTATTATCGCTCCTCGTGTCATGCTTTTATATAAACGTTTATATGTTAAATACTTGTAGTTTTTCCAGTAGCTTCCATGTATGTAACCAAAAAGTTAGCTGTTAGTTTAAAGTAGCAGTTTAGAAAAGAGTGCCACATTTCTTTGTGGAATTAAGCAGAGTAGATCTACACGTTAATACAAAGAGTACAACAAACATAGTGTAAACACACTGTGTAAAAAGAATATAAAAATGGTGTTAAATATAGTTAATTAAATGAATATAAATAAAATGTAAGAAATAATTAAATGAAAGTCTTTTTCAGTCTGCTTAGCAACTGGAGAATATTTTTTGACCTAATTATTTCTTCAAATTTAAAACTGTAGTCAGATAAAATGTCTTCAGTCTGAAGCGGAACTAAAAGCCTCCGCACTTCCCCTGTCGGAGCTTAACAGCGTGACACCCAGCGGAAGTAAACAGTAGCAGCTAGCAGCATTAGCTGCCTTCCTGTGTGTGATGAATGAAGTGGAGACGGTACCGAGTCGCAGCGCAGCTCATTATTGAATTAGTAATTAAAGAACAATGAGTCCAGTGGAGAGTTTGAGAGAGTTTGTCAACGAGCGACTAACTGCTGCTGCTGAAGAAATATTCCGAGTGTTTAAAACAACTATCGTCCAGTACGAGGAGGAGATCGATCGGCAGCGCGTCCTGCTGGATATCTGCTGGAAACCCCAAGTAAAGTTACACAGGACAGGTGAGGACAGGTGTATTACTTTAATAACACTGGTGTTCAGAGCCCTGGAGCGGCCGTAGAGGGGAGATATGCATCGCAGCCACGTTTCACTACATGGAGCGAACAGACGAGTGTTTCCCTCGTTGAGGTTCATTCCACTCCGGGACTCCGGAGGTTCTGAGTGTCCGCTGCACGGCTGCGCTCCGTTCTATAGAAGCCCGCTGCCAAACTCCGCTCAAAAAATGCTGATTTTACTCACAAAACGTCCAGAAAAGTATGAGCAGCACTAAAACTCAACAGAAAGAGGTGTGTCTCATTCAACCTATGAGGAAGACATGTCGGCATTGGTTTGAGTCAGCCGATGCGCCTCCTGTCTGTCCTCCGACTCTTCGTCTCTAACACTATTGTGTTGTTGTTGTTACTGTCTCTTGGTGACCGAGACTTCAGTGAACTTTCCCCCAGAAAACAGCCTCCCTCCCCGCGAGAGAAAGAGTCAGACAGCGTCCTGTTTACTGATGGAGATTATGTGATAATGTAATTTAGAGCAAAAAATGTATCTTTGTCACTTTCCAGCATGTTTGGTGGGTCAGGATCTCAATCATAACACATTATAACAGCATCATATGATTATAAACAGTCAGCAGATACATGTTAGATTAACAGGAGGACACGTTGATAAAGACACACGTCTCCGGTGGCCGATTGTAAAGTTGCGCATGCTAAAATAAACAGCAACTTTTCACAACATTTAGCAAACAAACCACGTTTAAAAAAACGTATGTGAATTTTTTTTATGTTACTTTTGACCAGATTTACAGAAATATTCGTGATATTTACTTTTCTTGTTAAAATATAATGTCAATGTTTAATCTAACCCCTAACCCTAAATCTAAACGTTAAATATTAAATTTAAATCTAAATGTCAGATCTAAATGTTAAATCTAAATCTAAATCCGCGGTCTTTTCTGTATAGTCAGACAGAGTGATTGTGCTCCACTGTTTGTCACATCTCCTCACTGTGCTCTCATGTTGCCTGCCAGTATAGATAGATAAATGCTTTATTTATCCTGAGGGAAATTCAAGTGTCCAGTAGCATACAAACAAATTTAACAGTAGCATTAAAATTAACAGTAGCATTAAAATTAACAGTAGCTCTCAGTGAGCAGTGCAAACAAATATTTTATTGATTCAGTGGCCGCTATTGCACAGAGTTTCTCGGTGAGTCAAGTAAATACCTCTACATTGCAGTCCTTACCTCTTTCCTTGGATGTTTCAGAACCACCTTTCCACATATAATGCATTGATGAGCCAGACGTGTTTAGGCTAATCAATGCTCTTAAGACAAGAAAAGCGAATGATGCTTATCAGTTTGATACCGCTATGCTTAAAGACCTAAGCACATCATTGGTTCCTCCTCTCACAAAAATATTAAATCAGTCCTTTTCTCAGGGAATCTTTCCGAGTGCTTGGAAGACTGCTGTTGTAACACCTATTTTTAAATCTGGGAATCCACTTTCCATCTGCAACTACGGACCTATAAGTATCTTACCGGCAGTTTCAAAGATAGCAGAGAGATGGGTTGCAGAGCAATTGACTTTCCACCTGAACAACACCACCTTTTCCCTTCACCCAATGCAGTTTGGATTTAGAGCAAATCACTCCACAGAGACAGCTAACTGCTTTCTTATAGAGAAAATAAAATCACTCTTGGATAAGGGTGGTGTTGTTGGAGCTGTGTTTTTAGATCTCAGGAAGGCCTTTGACACTGTAAATCATGCAGTCCTGATCTCTAAGTTATCCACCTTCAACTTTTCTCCAGCTGCCCTAAAATGGTTCGAGTCCTATCTTTGTAATCGTTCTCAAACTGTTCTCGTCAACAACCATCAGTCAACTGCTCTCAGCTCCTCTCCTGGTGTTCCTCAAGGATCCATTTTGGGTCCACTTTTGTTAAGCTTATATGTCAATGATCTGCCGTCTGTATGTCCCAAGATAGAGACCCAAATGTACGCCGACGACACGGTAATTTATGCTCACAGCAATACAAAAAGTGGAGTTGCCTCCATTCTGACAAAAGCAATGACACACATTACTGACTGGCTAAATCGCTGCTGTCTACAATTAAACGTGTCAAAAACCACTAGCATGTATTTTACAAAGAAATTAAGCAATACTGTCGAGCCACAAATACTTGTACGTGGACAAAAACTAGAAATTGCCAAAGAATTAAAATATCTTGGGATTGTATTGGATTCACATCTCACATTTCAAACTCCAAAAGTTTACAAAAGTCTGCAACAGAGTCAAATACAACCTAGCAAATTACAGATTCATAAGAGATTGTATGTCAACCAGCGCTGCTAGAATGTACACGAACGCTATGATCATTTCACACATTACCTACTGTCTAACAAGCTGGTCACAGGCAAGCAACTCAATCTTGGGTCCACTTGAATCACTATATAAACAAACTATGAAAATTTTCGACAAGAAACCAAACCGTTTCCACCACTGTCATATATTAGAAAAACATAACCTGAGTTGGGAAAACCTGATCAAACATGCTAAGATATGTCTTATCTATAAAATCATTAATGGCTTGGCTCCTCCCCCACTCAGTTGCTTTGTTAGGAAAAGAGAAAATTCAAATCAGATAACAAGAGGAGTCACGAGGGGAGACTGCATAATCCCACTAAGAAAGTCTGCTTTTAGTCAATCTGCCGTCTCGATTAAAGCAGCTCACGAGTGGAACACTGGACCGGTTCATATCGAGAACTCACCACCTACAGGTCGTTCTCTAAACAGGTAAACAAATGGCTGATTGGCAATCAAATCTGTCAGCATTAGTCAAATAGAGATAATGTGTATGATGCTTAACTGCTCTGCTCCTCCACATAGATCAGTGTCATTGTTGTCTTGTTCCTTAGATTAGTCTGCTTGTGATTGCTCTTGTGTGTTTTTGTTTGTCTGTCTTGCAAAATTGCTGTATTGTACATGTGATATGTGTGCCTGCTTATGTATGCTGCTATTGTCTGTCCCTGCTCTGTTGTACTTTGTTCTGCTCTGCTTATTGTTGCTAATGTATTTGTCCTGCTTTTATTGTTGTTTATGTCTTTGTCCTACTTTTATCTTATGTTTTATACTGAAACTGTTGTTTTAAACCTGCGTCTTGATCTTAGGATGGCCAGGGACAACAGATGAAAAAAAGAATAAACAGTAAACAGTGCAAATGGAAGTAAAAATAGAGGTAGAAATTAGAAAATTGTCCATTGTCTTATCTATTGTCCTCCCTTCCTTTACTGGGAGCTGTTGATGTCTGATGGCCAGGGGGACGAAAGAGTTTTTAAGTCTGTTGGTGGATCTGGACTGGGACAGCAGTCTGCCACTGAACACACTCCTCTGCCTGGTGAAGGTGTTGTGCAGAGGGTGGTGGGTGTTGTCCAGTATGTCCAGTGACTTAGCTGGGAACATCGGAAGGGCTGTTTTGGAGGTAATACAGAGTCTCAACAATGCGTCTGCAACGACAGCGACAGTTACAGTGACAGCTACAGCATCTACCACAGAGCCACTGAGACTTTTGGTACTTCCGGTGACAGGCAGTGTGAATTTGCATATTAGCTAAATATTTAGTTTCACCCGTGACATTTAGATTTAACATTTAGATTTAGATTTAGACTTAGATTTAACATTTAGATTTAAATTTAATATTTAACATTTAGATTTAGGGTTAGGGGTTAGATTAAACGTTGACATTAAATTTTTACGAGAAAAGTAAATATCACAAATTTCACAAATATTGCTGTAAATCTGGTCAAAAGTAACATAACAAAATTCACATATGTTTTTTAAACGTGGTTTATTTGCTAAATGTTGCGAAAAGTTGCTGTTTATTTTAGCATGTGCAACTTAACAATCGGCGCACCGTAGACGTGTACCGTCACACAGCGCCGGCTTTCTGTGTGAACTACACACTGGTGCGGATTTACGCCGGAGCTGCTTGGTTCTGTGTGAACAACCAATGGTGGAGAATTGGCCAACCGCCGTTGCGGCGATAATGCAGCGTCTTTGTGTGAAAAGGACTAGTGTCTGGGAAAAGGCCTAGCAGAGGTTGTAATGTCTGCCACAGCTCAGGAAGTTCAACTTGCCTCAGGAGCTGCTGATCCACTTCTACACCGGGATCACACAGTCTGTTCTCTGCACTTCCGTCGCTGTCTGACTCAGATCTGCAAGCAAACAGGAAAGCAACAGACGGCAACGGTCAATCAGGTCTGTAGGGGAAAATAATTGGAGTTGACCTGCCCTCCATACAAGACTCGTACAACTGGACACACAGAAGGTTTCTTCCCCCAGGCCATCACTCTGATGAACACTTCAGTCAGTGTCAGAAAACCACTTTGCAATAACCCCTGATCTCCACGCACCTTTATACACAGTTTTTTGTTCTTATTGTCTGAATTGGTGGTAGTGCAGGTGTGGTTATTAGAAATTAATAATTATTGATCACAATTATTAATATTTAAAATTAATCAAAATTAATAATCATCGAAACGGGGCACCACCCTGGAATCAGGGACCAAAAACATTTGTATTTGTATAATATTAAGAATCAAAGTAACAGTGAAGGAAATTAATCCGAGCACTGACCATCACAACCAGCAATTACCACAAAAAAACACAGAAAACTGCTCTTTACAATATAATAGAATTTATTAATGTTAGCAAATTGATCAAATCAATAATACTCCAATCAACAAATATCCATCGTCAACTACTGCAGCTAAACTATGAAACAAACACTAAGGACTCAAGCAACAAACAGGCATGCTGTGTGTGTGTGTGTGTGTGTGTGTGTGTGTGTGAGTGAGACAAAGAAAGTGAGCCAAGATGGCTGAAGCGATTGGAAGATGATGTCACAGAGTGTTCAAGCAGCAACACCGTTTTCTTGCGCTGTTCAAACAGCAGAGTTGACGTGGGCAAAGAAAACGGGTCAAAGCGGGTGTTTTCTGATGGGAAACCTCCTTCTGCAGGGATGAGAGGCTGGGGTTGCGCAGCTCTTCTCCGGATCCTGAACGTGTTTGGTAAACGAGACAGTTTTGGCTTGTCCAGCGAGGTTAAAGGCTGCGGCCTAGGCGGGTATAATCCAAACGTTTGTGCGCTCCCTTTATGTAACAGCTGCGCAGAAGAAAGCTGATGCTTCCTGCAACACGTCATGATGGGTCTGCAATTAAACGGGCGTGTAACTGTTTTTCATCTTCTCCGTGTATCAAGTCGCTGCGGAAAGATACGTTCAGGTGTCCTAACAGACAATGGGAGATATGAATTTTCAAACCTTGGGGAACTGACAATCAGGCTACTTTCCTTTGCTTACCAGACTTTGTTAGTGCAAGGAGGCCACATTTAGGCTTTGGACTACACGCCGGCCGCTCTATTGTCAGAACCATGTGATGAGGGTCCCAACATTATGTAAATACTGCTGGAAGTTCTGCACTCATTACAATTGCACTATTTTGTACATATAAGTTTCAATCTGTCAAAATATATTTGGGATTTCAGGTTTAAAAACTGTTCCCTGCACATTGGGCAAACTTACACGAGTCAGAGTCCTTGTTTGTGTACACATACTTGACCGATAAAACAGATTCTAATTTACAAACACAAATGTCATGACATTTTCAGCCATTCTGAGACTTTTACATTTCCCGCTACTTCATGGCTCTTCCCAGTGGCACTCATCACATGACTGAGGAAAACTTGAATGGAAGCTAATTGGCCAAAGAGGAAGTTTACAGTGGGATAATTGTGAACAGCAATGTGAACAAAGTTACGTGAAGAGATGCCCCAGCCACCTTTTTAATAGGACAAACAAAATCAATAAAGACTACGCAATATGCAAGAACTGTCTAGTTAAAGTACGCGCAATCCTATCAGCTACAAACGAGGGATGCACGAGACTCATACCGGTGCTAATCACCACTCAGAGAAGTGCACTCACCTCTGAGCATGCTGTTCAGTTGCTGTTCCTGAAGAAGAACATGCATATTTGAGGATGAATTCAAATGTGCTCAGGATTACTTAATACAAGTTACTACAAATAAAGGTTGATTGGTTGATTAAATATTCTCTGCCTTTTGTTCTCTGTCCCTCCAGAGCTCCCACAGCAACATGTCTGTAAGGAGGAGGAGGTTCTGGATGACCAGCAGCTCTGTAACCAGGAGAGGAACTCCAGTCTGGACCAAGAGGACCCAGAGCCTCCAGAGATTAAAGAGGAACAGGAGGAACTCTGCACCAGTCGGGAGGGAGAGCAGCTTGTACTGAAGGTTGAGACGGATACCGTCATGTTGACTCCAACTTATGAGGAAAGTGACCGCAGTGAAGCAGAACCAAAGAGTGACCACCAGCTCCTCTCCAACAACTCTCATGTAGCTGAGAGCCAAGATCAGAAAGGAGGAAAACATGGAGATTCAGGATCAGCTGGAGATGGAGAGCCAAAGCAAAAGAAAAGACATCACAGAAGCAAAAGTCACAGTGATAATGCAAAAAACTCCACCTCATCAGACATTCACCATAACACTCACCCAGGTAAAAAGTCTTTCAAATGTGACACATGTGGAAAGGCTTTCAAGTTTAAGTGCCTGTTGAATTCACACCTAAGAATCCACACAGGTGAGAAGCCGTATTCTTGCAACACATGTGGGAAAGTTTTCAGGATTAGTAGTCAATTAACAGTTCACATGAGAATCCACACAGGTGAGAAGCCGTATTCTTGCCAAACATGTGGGAAAGATTTCAGGCTTCATCGTTCCTTCACACTTCACAAGAGAACCCACACAGGTGAGAAGATGTTTACTTGCAAAACATGTGGGAAAGCTTTCAGCCGACGTGCACACTTAACAGTCCACATGAGAACCCACACAGGTGAGAAACCGTATTCTTGCAAAACGTGTGGGAAAGATTTCACGCGTCGTGCATACTTAACAGTTCACATGAGAATCCACACTGGTGAGGAGCCGTATATTTGCAAAACATGTGGGAAGACTTTCAAGCAGCACACTGCCTTAACAGTTCACATGAGAGCTCACACAGGTGAGAAGCCGTATTCGTGCCAAACATGTGGGAAGACTTTCAGGTCTTGTGGTGAATTAAATCAACACATGAGAATCCACACGGGTGAGAAGCCTTTTACCTGTGAAATTTGTGGGAAGGCTTTCGGGCTTCATGCTCACTT
Source organism: Pagrus major (assembly GCF_040436345.1). NCBI lineage: Eukaryota > Metazoa > Chordata > Actinopteri > Spariformes > Sparidae > Pagrus > Pagrus major. The sequence continues at coordinate 28,550,202 of NC_133226.1, read as the reverse complement.
AACAGTTCACATGAGAATCCACACAGGTGAGAGGCCGTATACTTGCAAAACATGTGGGAAAACATTCTCTGTATCATCTTCTTTGAAACTGCATATGAGAACCCACACAGGTGAGAAACCGTATTCTTGCAAAGCATGTGGGAAAGATTTCAGGCGTCGTGCAAACTTAATAGTTCACATGAGAACTCACACAAGCGAGAAGCCATATTCGTGCCAAACATGTGGGAAGACTTTCAGGTCTTGTGGTGATTTAAATCAACACATGAGAATCCACACGGGTGAGAAGCCTTTTACCTGTGAAATTTGTGGGAAGGCTTTCGGGCTTCGTGCTCCATTAACTTACCACATGAGAATCCACACAGATGAGAGGCCGTACACTTGCAAAATCTGTGGGAAGACTTTCAAGTTAAATAGTGTCTTAACATGTCACATGAGAACCCACACAGGTGAGAGGCCATATTCGTGCCAAACATGTGGGAAGACTTTCAGGTCTTGTGGTGATTTAAAGAAACATACGAGAATCCATACAGGTGAGAAGCCTTTTACCTGTGAAATTTGTGGGAACACTTTCAGGCGTCATGCTCACTTAACAGTTCACATGAGAACTCACACAGGTGAGAGGCCATATACTTGCAAAACATGTGGGAAGACATTCAAACACAACAGTGCCTTAACAGTTCACATGAGAACTCACACAGGTGAGAAATCGTAACTCTGCAAGACCTGGGGAAGTCTGTCCGATCAGTCTTCTTTGACGAGACATTTGAGGAAACGTACAGGCAGTGGCTTGTATTTCCAAAATATGTTGGAGGTGATTCAGTTCCAGTGTTTCCTGCATAATTGCAGAACTTTAACTTGAAATGACTTGAAGAATCCTCAGAGGATCAATATACACATGAGAAATGATGAGCTGAAAGCTGAACATGTACAATTTCCCCTTGAGAAGATGTCAAAATATGTTTGTGTCAATATCTTCATGCTGATTTGCCCATATTTGTTAACATGATGATTAAAAAGTGGAGTTAATCGGTCTCGTGTCCCACTTATTATCGCTCCTCGTGTCATGCTTTTATATTAACGTTTATATGTTAAATACTTGTAGTTTTTCCAGTAGCTTCCATGTATGTAACCAAATATTTAGCTGTTAGTTTAAAGTAGCAGTTTAGAAAAGAGTGGCACATCTTTGTGGAATTAAGCAGAGTAGATCTACACGTTAATATAAAGAGTACAACAAACATAGTGTAAACACACTGTAAAAAGAGTATAAAAATGGTGTTAAATATAAACATAGCACAAAAAATGAGGAAATTTGTGTTTGGTAGATTTCTTTGTTTTAACAATGCTTCTTGTCAATAAATCTTATACCGTTGGAAAGCCTGTTTATTTCTCTTTTAAATGGTGCCACATTTGTAAGGAACATGCATTTGTGGGATGAGCAGCAGAGCTCAGTTTGTGGGTTGCGCCCATGAAAAAATTGCTAAATCTTCTCTGCCAAACAGCTTATTCTGCTGTTGACTCTTGTTTGGTGGATTGGATGATTGAAGTCTGAAGAAACAAGACATATTGGCAATTTAACAATTTATTAATTTAACTAACAGGAGCCTCAGTAGCGTGTGGAAGAACCACAGCAGCCACAGCAGCCTGGCTCCTCCTCACGCTGCTCACACACTGCTGTGGGATGGCATCCCATTCTTCAACCAGCATTTGTCGCAAGTCAGCCGACGTGGTTGTGTTGGTCACTCTGGCTCGAACAGCAAGCTGATCCCACAAGTGTTCAATGGGGTTGAGGTCAGGACTGCTGGCAGGTCATTACATCCTTACTCCACTCCCAAATTCTGGAGGTATTCTCTGAGAAACCAGCTCTGTGTGACCAGGAGGAGCCAGGCTGCTGTGGCTGTGTATGGTTCTTCCACACGCTACTGAGGCTCCTGTTAGTTAAATTAATAAATGGTTAAATTGCCAATATGTCTTGTTTCTTCAGACGTCAATCATCCAATCCACCAAACAAGAGTCAACAGCAGAATAAGCTGTTTGGCAGAGAAGATTTGGCATTTTTTTCTATTTGAGTCTGCTTAGCAAATGGAGAATATTTTTTGACCTAATTATTTCTTCAATTTTTAAACTGTAGTCATATGTTTTAGACAAGTTCTGAATAAAATGTCTTCATTCTGAAGCGGAACTAAAAGCCTCCGCACTTCCCCTGTCGGAGCTTAACAGCGTGACACCCAGCGGAAGTAAACAGTAGCAGCTAGCAGCATTAGCTGCTTCCTGTGTGTAATGAATGAAGTGGAGACGGTACCGAGTCGCAGCGCAGCTCATTATTGAATTAGTAATTAAAGAACAATGAGTCCAGTGGAGAGTTTGAGAGAGTTTGTCAACGAGCGACTAACTGCTGCTGCTGAAGAAATATTCCGAGTGTTTAAAACAACTATCGTCCAGTACGAGGAGGAGATCGATCGGCAGCGCGTCCTGCTGGATATCTGCTGGAAACCCCAAGTAAAGTTACACAGGACAGGTGAGGACAGGTGTATTATTTTAATAACACTGGTGTTCAGAGCCCTGGAGCGGCCGTAGAGGGGAGATATGCATCGCAGCCACGTTTCACTACATGGAGCGAACACACGAGTGTTTCCCTCGTTGAGGTTCATTCCACTCGGGACTCCGGAGGTTCTGAGTGTCCGCTGCACGGCTGCGCTCCGTTCTATAGAAGCCCGCTGCCAAACTCCGCTCAAAAAATGCTGATTTTACACACAAAACGTCCAGAAAAGTATGAGCAGCACCAAAACTCAACAGAAAGAGGTGTGTCTCATTCAACCTATTAGGAAGACATTTCGGCATTGGTTTGGAGTCAGTGGGTCAGATGAGCTGGAAGCTATTGGAAAAAATGTAGATTTTACATTAATAACAAACATGAGAAGCTCTAAAACTTTTTAATTTCACTTCATATCAAACGTTAATTGTGTCATCCTATGGAAACTTACATTTTTCTGCCCCTAACCTTCACATGAAAATTACATCTGAAAAACACCTGAGACTTAAATTTAGTCATATTTTATAATCAGTTTTGTGGCCGTTTCACCAGTTTCTACATGAGGCCACTCAGCCAGCGGGGTGTCCTGTTTGGACTCTCTTAATAAAATCCACACTTTGATGAACTGGTACCTTGCACAGTGATTTATTAAACAAAAACAAGCTTACAGCAGGTGATCCACAATGAAGTCTCTGCTCGGTGCATTACCGGTTAGATATAATTCCATGGCACATGCAACCCAACATCATCCCGAGCACACGGTCAAAAACTGCTATCGACCAACTCGTCCGCTGCCTTCAAGCAACAATCATCCTATCACAGTAAAAAAAAAAGGACTCGGCTGTACAAACTCACAAACAATGTAGCTAAAAAGCATACAATACATGCTAATTTCTAGTATCTGCCCAGACACTAATTTATACTGCATTCCAGATACATGGGACACCACTCGCCCGAGTTGTAAAGGTGAAATGTCGCTAGACAGCTGCGAGATTTCCCACTTTGTAACTCAGGTGAGTGGTGTCCCATGTATCTGAAATGCAGCATAAGCCTTACTTCTAGTGCTTGTGTCCTGTTATCCAGCTTCCTTGGCCTGGATTAAAGGTGTTGCAGCATCCTGCGGTGGCTGTTCAAACAGTAGAGTCGACGTGGGCAAAGAAAACAGGTCAAAGCGGGTGTTTTCTGATGGGAAACCTCCTTCTGCAGGGATGAGAGGCTGGGGTTGCGCAGCTCTTCTCCGGATCCTGAACGTGTTTGGTAAACGGGTCAGTTTTGGCTTGTCCAGCGAGGTTAAAGTCTGCGGCTTAGGCGGGTATAATCCAAACATTTGTGCGCTCCCTTTACGTAACAGCTGCTCAGACGAAAGCTGATGCTTCCTGCAACACGTTACGATGCGACTGCAATTAAACAGGCGTGTAACTGTTTTTCATCTTCTCCGTGTATCAAGTTGCTGTGGAAAGATACGTTCAGGTGTCCTAACAGACAATGGGAGATATGAATTTTCAAACCTTGGGGAACTGACAATCATGCCCTACCTACTGGATATTAAGGTTGTAGCACTTTCCTTTGCTTACCAGGCTTTGTTAGTGCAAGGAGGCCACATTTAGGCTTTGGACTACACGCAGGCCGCTCTATTGTCAGATCCATGTGATGAGGGTCCCAACATTATGTAAATACTGCTGGAAGTTCTGCACTCATTACAATTGCACTATTTTGTACATATTAGTCTCAATCTTTCAAAATGTATTTGGGATTTCAGGTTTAAAAACTGTTCCCTGCACATTGAGGGCAAACTTACCCGAGTCAGATTCCTTGTTTGTGTACACATACTTGGCCAATAAAGCAGATTCTGATTAACAGCACAAATGTCATGACATTTTCAGCCATTCTGAGACTTTTACATTAGTTTGTATGCAACAGAAGGAGCTCTCAAATATTCTCAAAATCTTGTTTTAAACGATATACACAAACACACACAGTATATTTTGCATCACTTATCTCTTTGTATCATGCACATATAAACACAGTCAAACAGGACTAGGTCTGTGACAAAATATCTATGTGGCAATATATTGTCATCCTTCCTTGTACGACATCGATACGCTGGCGCCAAATATAGATATTTTTATTTAAAAAATAAGGCGCTCTAAGACTACGCAATACGCAAGAACTGTCTGGTTAAAGTACACGGGCAAAACCATGAACATACAAAGCCAGTTGCAACTCCACCATTGTGATCTCCTCGTTGAGAAAGTGGCTAATGAGAAAGGACTGCCGTTTTTATTGATAGCAAGTGGGAAACGCACTCCTATCAGCTACAAACAAGAGGGATGCACGAGACTCATACCGGTGCTAATCACCACTCAGAGAAGTGCACTCACCTCTGAGCATGCTGTTCAGTTGCTGTTCAGTTGCTGTTCAGTTGCTGTTCAGTTGCTGTTCCTGAAGAAGAACATGCATATTTGAGGATGAATTAAAATGTGCTCAGGATTACATAATACAAGTTACTACAAATAAAGGTTGATTGGTTGATTAAATATTCTCTGCCTTTTGTTCTCTGTCCCTCCAGAGCTCCCACAGCAACATGTCTGTAAGGAGGAGGTGGTTCTGGCTGGTTCTGACCAGCAGCTCTGTAACCAGGAGAGGAACTCCAGTCTGGACCAAGAGGAACAGGAGGAACTCTGCACCAGTCGGGAGGGAGAGCAGCTTGTACTGAAGGTTGAGACGGATACCGTCATGTTGACTCCAACTTATGAGGAAAGTGACCATAGTGAAGCAGAACCAAAGAGTGACCACCAGCTCCTCTCTAACAACTCTCATGTAGCTGAGAGCCAAGATCAGAAAGGAGGAAAACATGGAGATTCAGGATCAGCTGGAGATGGAGAGCCAAAGCAAAAGAAAAGACATCACAGAAGCAAAAGTCACAGTGATAATGCAAAAAACTCCACCTCATCAGACATTCACCATAACACTCACCCAGGTAAAAAGTCTTTCAAATGTGACACATGTGGAAAGGCTTTTAAATTTAAGTGCCTGTTGAATTCACACCTAAGAATCCACACAGGTGAGAAACCGTATTCTTGCAACACATGTGGGAAAGTTTTCAGGATTAGTAGTCAATTAACCGTCCACATTAGAATCCACACAGGTGAGAAGCCGTATTCTTGCCAAACATGTGGGAAGACTTTCAAGCACCACACTGCCATAACACTTCACATGAGAACTCACACAGGTGAGAAGCCGTATTCTTGCAAAACATGTGGGAAGACTTTCAGGTCTTGTGGTGAATTAAAAACACACATGAGAACCCACACAGGTGAGAAGCCTTTTACCTGTGAAATTTGTGGGAACACTTTCAGGCTTAATGCTCATTTAAAAGTTCACATGAGAACTCACACAGGTGAGAAGCCTTTTACCTGTGAAATTTGTGGGAACACTTTCAGGCTTAATGCTCATTTAACAGTTCACATGAGAACTCACACAGGTGAGAAGCCGTATTTTTGCAAAACATGTGGGAAGACTTTCAAGCAAACAAATTCCTTAACAGTTCACATGAGAACTCACACAGGTGAGAAGCCGTATTCTTGCAAAACATGTGGGAAGACTTTCAAGCAAACGAATGCCTTAACAGCTCACATGAGAACTCACAGGTGAGAAGCCATAATTTTGCAAGACCTGGGGAAGTCTGTCCTATCAGTCTTCTTTGACGAGACATTTGAGGAAACGTACAGGCGAGTGGCTTGTATTTCCAAAATATGTTGGAGGTGATTCAGTTCCAGTGTTTCCTGCATAATTGCAGAACTTTAACTTGAAATGACTTGAAGAATCCTCAGAGGATCAATATACACATGAGAAATGATGAGCTGAAAGCTGAACGTGTACAACTTCCCCTTGAGAGGATGTCAAAATATGTTCATGTCAATATCTTCATGCTGATTTGCCCATATTTGTTAACATGATGATTAAAAAGTGGAGTTAATCGGTCTCATGTGTCCCACTTATTATCGCTCCTTGTGTCATGCTTTTATATTAAAGTTTATATGTTAAATACTTGTAGTTTTTCCAGTAGCTTCGATGTATGTAACCAAATATTTAGCTGTTAGTTTAAAGTAGCAGTTTAGAAAAGAGTGCCACATTTCTTTGTGGAATTAAGCAGAGTAGATCTACACGTTAATATAAAGAGTACAACAAACATAGTGTAAACACACTGTAAAAAGAATATAAAAATGGTGTTAAATATAGTTAATTAAATGAATATAAATAAAATAATAAAATGTAAGAAATGGAATCAGATAAATAATTAAATAAAAGTCTTTTTGAGTCTGCTTAGCAACTGGAGAATATTTTTTGACCTAATTATTTCATTAAGTTTTAAACTGTAGTCAACTATCGTCCAGTACGAGGAGGAGATCGATCGGCAGCGCGTCCTGCTGGATATCTGCTGGAAACCCCAAGTAAAGTTACACAGGACAGGTGAGGACAGGTGTATTATTTTAATAACACTGGTGTTCAGAGCCCTGGAGCGGCCATAGAGGGGAGATATGCACACAAGGCTCGTTGTAGATGAGATGCGCCTCGGTTGCAGGTCGGACAGTTTCCCAGCAGCCTTCAGTCTGTGCAGGAAGTCACATCCTGTCAGATCTTATCTGATTGATTTAAATGTGATCAGACACATTGATCAGTCCGTACAGTGTTCAGTTGTTGTTCATTAGGACACTACAGAGTATTAAAACTCTACACACATCTGTGATTTCTGTTCAAGGATCATTTCACATCACTTCTCATAAATCAGCTTCATATCAGTTTACTGCTGTTTATATTCATGTGAGCAGACCCGGCCCTCTCACACTACATTAATTAATTAATACATTAAAGTCGAACACAGAGGGAAAAAATACAAGACAATAGTTTTCATTATTGATCTGTCACATATTGATAGTGTTGGCTTCTCATCTTAATCCTCACATCCCACAGACCATTAGTTTGACTGTTGTTAAATCTTTTTCAGGCCGATTTAAATGAGTCAAAAGTTAATAATTATTTATTTTGCTGTTTGTTGGGACCCACAGATGAAGTCATTCATTGTGGATTTTAAAATGGACTCTGAACTGAACTCAGTGTCCCAGAATTCCCCATTCTTCACACCTAGGTGCAAAATTCAGCTTTGAGCTACTATTGGTCAGGGTGACGGACCCCCCTCTGACCAGATAATCAAAACTCCAGCGCCCTCCTTGTTCTCTCTCTTACTCTAACGCCCTCCACTCCTTCGATCTTCCTCAAGGGCTCCTCTCCACCTCCTATTTAATATTGTACAAGAGTGAATGTTGCCAACCTCGACTCTGTCAAGAACTCCAAAATCCTTCGACCATTACAGCTGTTATGGTAATATTGGTTGTAGTTATTAAGTTAATTATTAATCAGAGTTACAAACAGTTAAGTACCTTTTCTGAGACTGATTTGGTGAATTGGCTCTTTTCCCTTCTTCAAGGGTGGTGCCCCGAGGTGATCTAATGTAAATTGGATTATTATTATTATTATTATTATTGTTATTATTAATAATAATAATAATAATAATAATAATAATTAATAATTATCCCTGATAATCATTAATTATTATTGATAACCAAATTTAACCCAAAACTCCCTATTACTGTTGCATGAAGCACTACATATGGTGCCCCGTGTGAAGTGAGCACAACATGTTATGATATGAATGTGAGATATTTAGTCTCCACACAGCATGTCTTCTGTTAACACAATAAACCTGCAAAATCAGATAAATAACATCAAAATCTCTCCAACTCAGCAGAATGAAAAACTTTCTTTGAAGCGTCATATAGTTGAGTCAGAATCAGAATCAGAATCAGAAACAGATTTATTGCCAAGAAGGATTTTACACTAACAAGGAATTTGTCTAGGTGAATAAGGTGCATACATTGAAGACAATAAACATTAAACAAACAGTGACTATAATAAATATTAAAAAGAAAAAATATTTTTAAAAATATTAAAAATTAAATTCTGCATTAATGTAATGCAAAGATATCAAGGGCGGTGATGAGTTTGAGTTTGAGTGCCAAGAGTCAGTGTCAGTGGGGGACCCGGGACTTGTCAAGGATCCCAACTGCAAAGGAGAAAAAACTGTTCATGTGGTGGGAGGTTTTGGTCCTGATGGACCGCAGCCTCCTGCCAGAGGGGAGAGTGTCAAACAGACTGTGACCGGGATGGGAGGGGTCGGCCACAATCCTACCTGCAGGCCTCAGAGCCCTGGAGCTGTGCAGGTCCTGAAGGGATGGAAGGTTGCAGCCAATCACCTTCTCAGCAGAGCGTATGATGCGCTGCAGTCTGCTCTTGTCCTTAGCAGTGGCAGCAGCGTACCAGACGGTGATGGAGGAGGTGAGGATGGACTCGATGATGGCAGTGTAGAAGTGCACCATCATCGTCTTTGGCAGGTTGAACTTCTTCAGCTGCCGCAGGAAGAACATCCTCTGTTGAGCTTTTTTGATGAGGGATCTGATGTTCAGCTCCCATTTTAGGTCCTGGGAGATGATGGTGCCCAGGAAGCGGCAGGACTCCACAGAGTCGACTGGGGAGCCACACAGGATGACAGGGGCGGGTGGGGCTGGTTCTTCCTGAAGTCCACGACTATCTCCATTGTCTTTAGAGCATTAAGGTTGTTCTGGCTGCACCAGGTCACCACATGGTCAATCTCCCACCTGTAGGCAGACTCATCCCCGCCAGAGATGAGCCCAATGAGCGTGGTGTCATCCGCGAACTTCAGGAGCTTGACGGACTGGTGACTGGAGGTGCAACCGTTGGTGTACAGCGAGAAGAGCAGGGGAGAAAGAACGCAGCCTTGGGGGGATCCGGTGCTGACGGTCTGGGATTCAGAGACATGTTTCCCCAGCGCTGCTTCCTGTCAGACAGGAAGTCTGTGATCCACCTGCAGGTGGAGTCAGGCACGTGGAGCTGGGAGAGCTTGTTCTGTAGCAGAGCCGTGTTGAAGGCAGAGCTGAAGTCCACAAACAGGATCCTGGCATATGTTCCTGGGGAGTCCAGATGCTGGAGGGAGTAGTACAGGGCCATATTTACTGCATCATCTACAGACCTGTTGGCTCTGTAGGCAAACTGCAGTGGGTCCATTAGAGGGTTAGTTAGGGATTTGAGGTGGGACAGCACAAGGCGCTCAAACGACTTCATGACCACAGCGGTCAGGGTGACGGGTCTGTAGTCATTAAGTCCTGTGGTCCTTGGTTTTTTGGGGACGGGGATGATGGTGGAGACTTTGAAGCAGGCTGGCACATGACATATCTCCAGTGAGGTGTTGAAGATGTCTGTGAACACTGGAGACAGCTGGTCAGCGCAGTACTTCAGAGCGGATGGAGAGACAGAGTCTGGTCCGGCTGCTTTGCGGGGGTTCTGTCTCTTGAAGAGCTTGTTGACGTCCTTCTCCTGCAGGCAGAGAGTCGTCACTGTGGTAGAGGAGGGGAGGGACCGAGAGGTGTGAAGTGGAGAGGCCCAGGGTCCTGTTGGGCTGGGGCTGGGGCGGGGGATGGTGTCAGGACTGTCCCTTTGTCTCTCAAAGCGAGTCAACGTCTAAACCAATCAGCTGTTAAATCAGGAGACAGCCAGGTGTTTCCCATCATGCCATGGGGTCCTGCAGTCTGTGCAGAGCAACTGCAGCACCTCGATCCCGTCAGATTACCGCTGACACGTGTGCATGACGTCAGAGCAAGTTGGTCCATTCTGTGCAGGACCGGCTGAATTCAAACGAGCCTGTGCGTGAACTATGTGTGAGCTTCTAACTGAACTCCTTTCCACAAATTGAAAGTAAAAAAGAAAAACGAAACAAATAACAAAAATAAATGACACTAAATTCTTCTTAGTCTCATAATCAAAGTAGGATTCTCTCTCAATACTTAAAGTGCAAACAGAGACTGACCACATTTCACTTCAAGCTTCATGTCTGTGCAGGAAACTTGACAGAAAGACCTTTTTTTTTTCTCGCTTCATGATTTATTTAATTTCTACTTTTGTACCTGACTACATATATATATATATATACACATATGTATGTAACTTTTTATTTATAAACATTTTCACATTATGGAGACAGTGAACAAACAGAAAAAAACAAGACAAAACAAAACAGACAGGTACGAGGTCATGGGGGAGTCAGTAGCAAGGCAAAATTACCTTGTTCAAAGACAGATGTCAACTGTGATGAGAATTTTTTACTGCATGTAGAGGAATGTGAATTGACGTTTACACAGCCTTTTTGAGAGAGTCTGTTCTTTTTATAACCTTGTTTTATGACTTGTTTTATGTTGTTTTATGACCTATGTAAGGTACCGAGAAACACTAAAGGTAAACATCCTCTTCTCAGCAGGAGGGCATGAATGAGCAGCTGTTATAGTGTTAACACACCCAGAGAGAGAGATAAATACCATGATTCCCTCCTTAGACAGTCAGTCTTCACTTTGTAACTGACCTGCATGTTGCTCTGTGAATGCTCCTCTTGTACAAGATTAAAACCCTAGATCTAGATATTGTTGCGCCTGGAGCGCCCCTCCAAATCGGACACTTTGTCCTGCAAAGCCCATTGATTAGTCAGTAGCTGGGTGAGGGCATCCTTCACTCCAATGTCCTTATCAGCCATGTTTTCCTCCATCTCTCCTGTGCGTTTTACTGCCCCTTCTATCTAGCTTCGTCATCTCTTGTATTTTGCGGTTTATTTCCGTCGTGAATTTGTCCATTTGTCTTTTAATACTCTCCCGAAAACACGTACGGAAATCTGAGAAATCTCTTCTCAGTTCGGCCTGGAGTGCTGCCATCCACGAGGTCATGACTTCACTCACCACCTCACGGATTGAGTCCAAAGTTTCCTTTTTGTCTGCGGCCTCCATCTTGTCCTGGTGGGATTTCGCTGGCCGCAACTTCTTTTTCGATTTCTCGTTCTGAATTGTTTCGTAACCCGTATCCCCCTTTCTTAATTTTTTCCCCGTTCATTAGTGCGTCGATGTATATCCGTTTGAATGAATAGAGATTATTGAATATGGGGAAATTTAAGGTTGATACTGGAGCTCTATTACTAAGCTGTCATCCCGTCTAGCGCGCCACCGGAAGTCCATTTTAACACAATTTTTAAGCACTGTCGTGCAGCGGTGGCTGCGGGATCTCCCCTCAGACAGAAGGCTAAGCCTGACAAATTGATGAAGTCTCTCCTCCTGTCCCTCCATCCTGGTGCTGGTGTGGAGGGTGCTGGTTTGTCCACTCCACCCATGCCTGAGCTGGTGCTGTAGAAAGATGTTGTGTCGTTCGCAGCTTCAACTGCTGTCTTTGGTGACTATGGTGAGGAGGGGCCCTCCCCTGCCTCCAAACCTGGTTCCTGCTCCTCACCTGCAGAAGGCTCAGAGGATGGCCCCATGGGCTTTGTCATTCGTATGGCACTGGCTCGCCTGCAGCTCGATTTACAATATTCAATCTCGTGGCAGGGTGGACGCGGCTTTCTATAAACTCAGTCACTCGGAATCTTGCGAGCTGCGAGAAGACTGTGGGGCTGATCGCGCGGAGGACATCGGTAGTTATACCTGGTCGGGCGTCATCCAAGGTCACATGTGACTTTGTTGATATAAATATTCAACCTGGTTGCCCCTCAATGATCTCTGGAGTATAAATAAAGGTTGATTGATGAATTAAATATTCTCTGCCATTGTTCTCTGTCCCTCCAGAGCTCCCACAGCAACATGTCTGTAAGGAGGAGGAGGTTCTGGCTGGTTCTGACCAGCAGCTCTGTAACCAGGAGAGGAACTCCAGTCTGGACCAAGAGGACCCAGAGCCTCCAGAGATTAAAGAGGAACAGGAGGAACTCTGCACCAGTCGGGAGGGAGAGCAGCTTGTACTGAAGGTGGAGACGTGGGAGCAGAGCAGCAGGGGAATGTTAGTGTTTACACCGCTAACAGGAGCTCTGGACCAGGATGGCCAGCAGCTAGCTGGTTAGCATGCTAACTTCAGTAGATACCTGCAACACAGTAAATGGATGCCATAACTTGTAAACTGTTATTTCTGAACATGTTGTTGATAATTTGTTCATTTTTTTAGCTTTTTCACTAAAATTCTTACATACTGAACCTTTAAGTGCACTTTTGTGAAACCTTTATTCCTTTTGTGATAATAAGAAAAAGGGACATTTGACATCTGGACCACATTGGACTGGGTGTCCTTTCATAAGCAATTATACCTGACTTTTACCCAAAGTCGTTTACATGACTAGGGTTGCAACAATTTGTGACTTTCACAGTATGATAACTATATCAGAAAACATCACAGCGTTACAATGACCCATAAAGGAATAAAAACAGAATGCTTTCATTGGTTGAACAAGAGCTTTATTATATTTCCATAAAACATTATGTCCTCACAGACTTGAACCTTGACATTAACTTGAAATACACAGTATATGTTACAAAACAGAACAGTCTGGAAACACAAATTTATTTTCCCTACTTTCTCTGAATGAAATTCATGAAGGAATTTTCCTTCTGTTGTCACAGTGTCTTTCAGAGCCAGTTCACCTCTGGCTTTCCAACAATGACTCGTTAGGGCAGCTGTCCTGATAGTGCTGAAACTGTCTCCAAGGCAACCGAGATCAATAGATATGACGTACCCGGCTTCAGACTCTTACAGACAGTCTTCTATTAGTGTATAACATGTGAGCTGAGGATCACACAACATGACATAAGATGCCATAGGTAATGTAGTTTCTTGTTCTTACAAATACTCCCTGTTCAGGAATTGGTCTGGTGCTACAGTGTTTTCACTTGTAATGGTCTCAAGAATGGCGTCATGTTGGGTTGGATTCTCTGCGATTGGAGTAAGGGTTCTGCAATTAGGTGGCTCCTCACTTCTGAGATCTTGTGTGTTTTGATCATGAAACACTGGAACTGAATCATCTCCCACATATTTTGCTAATACAAGGCTACTCGCCAGTATGCGTTTTCAAATGTCTGGTCAAATAAGACCGATCAGAGTATGTTTTCCCGCAGGTCTTGCAAAGGAATGGCTTCTCACCTGTGTGGATTCTCACATGGACTTTCAAACGAGACGACTCAGAGAATGTTTTCCCGCATGTTTCGCAAGAATACGGCTTCTCACCTGTGTGGATTCTCGAATGCTTTTTCAAAGCAGACTGAAAAGAGAATGTTTTCCCACATGTGTTGCAAGAAAATGGCCTCTCACCTGTGTGAGTTCTCGTGTGGATTTTTAAGTTGCCAAGAGTCCTGAAAGCCTTCCCGCATGTTTGGCAAGAATACGGCTTCTCACCTGTGTGGATTCTCAAGTGCTTTTTCAAACGAGACGACTCGGAGAATGTTTTCCCGCATGTTTTGCAAGAATATGGCTTCTCACCTGTGTGGGTTCTCATGTGAAGTGTTAAGGAACTATGATGCCTGAAATCTTTCCCGCATGTTTTGCAAGAATGCGGCTTGTCACCTGTGTGAGTTCTGATGTGGACTGTTAATTCACCACTACGCTTGAAACCTTTCCCACATGTTTTGCAAGAATGCAGCCTCTCACCTGTGTGAGTTCTCATGTGAGCTGTTAATTCAACATGTCTCCTGAACGTTGTCCCACAAGTTTGGCAAATAAACTTATTCTGATGCGTGTGGGATCTCATGTGGACTGTTAACTGTCCAGGAGTCCTGAAAGCCTTCCCACATGTTTTACAAGAATATGGCTTCTCACCTGTGTGGATTCTCATGTGAACTGTAAAGGAACTCTGATGCATGAAATCTTTCCCACATGTGTTGCAAGAATACGGCTTCTCGCCTGTGTGGGTTCTCATGTGAACTGTAAAGTGAACACGACGGCTGAAAGCTTTCCCACAAATTTCACAGGTAAAAGGCTTTTCACCTGTGTGGATTCTCTCGTGATCTGTAAAGTTTGCACGACAACTGAAAGCTTTCCCACATGTTTTGCAAGAATACGGCTTCTCACCTGTGTGGATTCTCATGTGTAGTGTTAATGAACTACGATGCCTGAAGTCCTTCCCACATGTATTGCAAGAATACGTCTTCTCGCCTGTGTGGGTTCTTAGATGTGCATTCAATTGGGACTTAAACTTAAAAGCCTTTCCACATGTGTCACATTTGAAAGACTTTTTACCTGGGTGTGCATGAGCTGTGTGATGTCTTTTCTTTTGCTTTGGCTCTCCATCTCCAGCTGATCCTGAATCTCCATGTTTTCCTCCTTTCTGATCTTGGCTCTCAGCTACATGAGAGTTGTTGGAGAGGAGCTGGTGGTCACTCTTTGGTTCTGCTTCACTATGGTCACTTTCCTCATAAGTTGGAGTCAACATGACGGTATCCGTCTCCACCTTCAGTACAAGCTGCTCTCCCTCCCGACTGGTGCAGAGTTCCTCCTGTTCCTCTTTAATCTCTGGAGGCTCTGGGTCCTCTTGGTCCAGACTGGAGTTCCTCTCCTGGTTACAGAGCTGCTGGTCAGAACCAGCCAGAACCTCCTCCTCCTTACAGACATGTTGCTGTGGGAGCTCTGGAGGGACAGAGAACAAAAGGCAGAGAAGTAAAATACATATTGCTTGTGTGGGTTTCCTCCACCATCAAAAACATTTACATCAGGTTGATTCTCCAGTCAGTGTCCTTTCTTTGACCATTATGATTTTATTAAAAATGATACTGAAATGTTTTCATATAACTCACCTCATTTAACTGCTAATGTGTAATGAGCTGATTTTACAGAAATATTTGAATTATTTTTGCAGCTCATCTGACCCACTGACTCCAAACCAATGCCGAAATGTCTTCCTAATAGGTTGAATGAGACACACCTCTTTCTGTTGAGTTTTAGTGCTGCTCATACTTTTCTGGACGTTTTGTGTGTAAAATCAGCATTTTTTGAGCGGAGTTTGGCAGCGGGCTTCTATAGAACGGAGCGCAGCCGTGCAGCGGACACTCAGAACCTCCGGAGTCCCGAGTGGAATGAACCTCAACGAGGGAAACACTCGTGTGTTCGCTCCATGTAGTGAAACGTGGCTGCGATGCATATCTCCCCTCTACGGCCGCTCCAGGGCTCTGAACACCAGTGTTATTAAAATAATACACCTGTCCTCACCTGTCCTGTGTAACTTTACTTGGGGTTTCCAGCAGATATCCAGCAGGACGCGCTGCCGATCGATCTCCTCCTCGTACTGGACGATAGTTGTTTTAAACACTCGGAATATTTCTTCAGCAGCAGCAGTTAGTCGCTCGTTGACAAACTCTCTCAAACTCTCCACTGGACTCATTGTTCTTTAATTACTAATTCAATAATGAGCTGCGCTGCGACTCGGTACCGTCTCCACTTCGTTCATTACACACAGGAAGGCAGCTAATGCTGCTAGCTGCTACTGTTTACTTCCGCTGGGTGTCACGCTGTTAAGCTCCGACAGGGGAAGTGCGGAGGCTTTTAGTTCCGCTTCAGACTGAAGACATTTTATTCAGAACTTGTTTAAAACTCATCTTATGGAGGATTTTAAGAGGCTAAATTAAATAAAACATGGAGCAAAACAAACATGTTGCAGACAGTTTTCACCATGAAGTCTGCAGCACTTCACAGTATTACAAAATAAATGAATAATTGCGATGGAGCAAATCTGAAATGTCTTAATAATATAACCTTTTTTCCCGATTTATGATCTTTGAGTATTAGTTCAATATTTGTTTTTCAAAGAATATTGAGCCTCTCTGGGATAATCAAGTTTAGGTATAGAGGTTTTTGAAAAGAGGTGGTTTAGGTGTGAAAAAACAGTGAACTGTCCCTTTGTTTGTGTTCATTAAAGGTGTCACACCTGTGAAAGTGTCTCTCAGCAGCAGTGAGGCTGCGCACTGACGCCTGACCCGCTTCAGTAACAGTGAAGAGGAACCGCTCGCTCGGCATGTTTCCCTTCACTGTCGGACCGGAAGTTCCCTTCAGCGTCTTCATCGTCAACAAGCATCATGGCGGAACCGACTGTCCGCATGTCTGGGATTGTTTTATCGTCTTTAATGTTCCAGCATGTTAACAGTGATTCAGACGTGGTGAGAAACACATTCATGTCTCATTAAAGCGGATGTGCGTCCAGTCGACCTGCGGGCGGCGTCAGGCTGAAGAGGATCAATAAGCGAGCAAACAAAACTGCTAATAACACCGTGAAGTTGAACAGCTCCTGATTAATAGTTTAATTATGGAGTTTTCAGTTTGTGATTTGGATCACAGGAGAAGCGTTTGTCGGTAAAGTGACGTTAAACCTGTCAACACTGGATTTCTGCAACTTTTTAAACCGAG
Source organism: Pagrus major (assembly GCF_040436345.1). NCBI lineage: Eukaryota > Metazoa > Chordata > Actinopteri > Spariformes > Sparidae > Pagrus > Pagrus major. Next base: position 28,533,353 of record NC_133226.1, on the reverse strand, counting down.
CTAAGGCGTTAACACTGCTGCAACACCAGACTCCGTTCAAAAATATTCGTATTTAACGTGACACCGAATATTAACAAATATGCACCGCTTTTGAATCATGACTGAATGTTTTTTTTAATCATGCAGGTGTGCTGGTGAATTCTGCAAATGTTTATACTAACAAGCTTTTCTTACAAGTGTTGAATTTTAACGTAATGAGCTGGCGCCCAGTGACTGATGGTGTCATAAGACAGCGGTTATGTTTAATCTTTTTAAATCCTATTCAGATGTTTTGAGTTTAATGTTTAGTATGCTTTATGTAAAGCATCTTTAATCGGTCTGTTAATTGCCTTGCAGATAACACATACATGACACTGTCCACTGAAAATCATAAATACTGTGACCGACACACAGCTCAGTGTATAGTTAAATAAATGGCTCTAAGACAGGACTGTTATCAGTATCAGTCATGTTGAATAAATCAGACGTCAGGTCCAACACACACTGTAGTGTCCATAAAATAACCTGTAGTTGTATTTCTGTGTGGTCGCTGCAGGAGGGTCTGATCCTCGGAGAGAGCAGGATCGAGGAGCAGATCACCATCAGTGACTCTCAGGCTGATCACATTCACATCGAGGAGGTTTACAGTAAGTCAAACACGGTCACACACAGTAAAACATCCTCACTGTCACATGATGACCATCTTTATTTCTTTAACAGATATCCAGAAGCACATCGCCTGCTACAAACTGAACGAGTGAGTACAGCTGGACAGGAGATAACTAACTAACTAATGTACAAAACATACATTATATAAAATGTTTATTATTTATATGGCTTATTATACTCAACATGGAACAGAGTGCTACAAAAAACAAAGTAAAGTACATAACCTTTTGCACAAACTGTGTCACAGAGCTCTGGGTTGTAGGTCCAGGTGGTGGTGTCCTGTAGACACTGTAGACGCTGCAGCAGACAAACTGGCACTTTCATTAGTAGCAGGTTCACTTGCTTGTCTTTTTTCTTCCAGCTGCACTGATGGATGTGCAGCTGTAACGTGCCTGTGCAGGTTATTTGTAGCGCCTGCTCCATATGAGACTTACCATCACATACTCTACTCTCATGTTCTCACCTTTCCAGGCTGTTGTGTCTGTAAGCACCGCCCCGCCCCCTCCTGCTCAGTGCGGACACACAGACACCACCACACATCATGTAGCTGACCAATCACGTGCTGCTTGAACAGAGAAAAAAAAACAAAGCGGCTCGGATCGGTCACTTCAAAGAGTCGGCTTCGATCGGTCACTTCAAAGAGTCGGTTCCGATCGGTCACTTCAAAGAGCCGTTTCATTCGCGACCGACACATCACTTCAGATGTGCTTTGACTGATTCAGACTAACACGCTGCTTTATTCTCATCCAGCTGGTTTTTATTATTTCAGAGCATTTTGAGGATCGATTATTGTTTTTAATGGAAAAACTACATTTTACATAACCTCAGTATCACCAGACTCCCTTACCAAATTGCCTAATTTTAAGCGTTGTTGAGTTAAAACAAACTTTATAACGTAGTGAAACTCTGTCTCTGACAGATTCTGAATCATTGTCTCCTTCTTGTAAATTCAGCATTAAATGAAAACAGTAAGTTGTTTGTTTCCTTGTAAAAAGTGTCAGTTTGTGGCAGCATGGCTGCACCAGCCTGTCTGCTTCTGTGTCTAAAGTGCTAAAGTCTGACCTGCCAACATTTAGCAGCTGTTTGAACACACTGTTTACACTGATTTCACCATTTACACTCCATTTATGAAAGAAGAAACATTTTATTGATCTAAACATGTCACATTTTACAGATACACTAAACAGTAACCAGTATAGGCGACTGCTTTGTCCCCAGACTCCCTTAACAAATGTGTCAGTTTAGTGAGTTGTTGAGTTGGAGACACTTTATAAACTGTGTGAAACTCTGTCTCTGACTGATTCTGACTTATTTGTTCCTTCTTGTAAATTCAGCAAATGTTCTACATGAACTTCTTTCTGTCTTTGAGTAGAAACATGGAGTCTGTTTGTCCCAGTGATGGACGGGTTAGTTTGTATATAGAGCGGGAAGTGAAATCTCATCACAGGTGTCACTCTGTCAATGTCAGGTGTGGACGGACGGACTGAGAGCTGAACACCTGTGATCGGATCACTCAGGACGAATGTTGACAGCAGGTCTGAACATTATATCGTTGATGTGACTGCTGAGTGCTGATCGTGCGATTGCATGTAGATGTGTAGGGAACATAAGATGAAGCAGCAGCTGTCACCAGATGTTTGTCTCGTCCTCATCTTTGTGTCTGCAGCTTCTACAACAATGTGGGAGACGTGAATGTGGACGCTGTAAAGAAAATCCTGGCAGAAAATAAGCAGGTAAAACCTCACACTGATAATCATCAGAGGAGCTGAACAGTGGATTTGAGACGTCCAACTGATCTGTCGTGTGTTTACCACCTGGAGGAGAACCTGATTGGTTGGTACCGTCAGCGCAGGAACACGGACCAACAGATGACGTTCAGGGAGAAGGTCGTCCACGAGAAGCTGAAAAGCGCTCTGTCCAACCCTCACATGATCTTTGTGCTGCTGACGCCCAGCAAGGTAACAGCTCCAGGTTCAACACACAGGATGGAGTACGCTGCCTTCATCTCCCGCAGCAGGTAACTAACGACAGCTGCTCACCTGTCCTATCATCCAATCAACATGCAGGTCTTATTAGTGTGTGAGTGTGTTGTTGTAGGTCAGAGACTCTTTTCATTCAGTGTTTACAGTCATGAAACAACATACTGCTACGTTTACTGAAGTAACAGATCATCCCTGTGTTACAGAGAGTCTCTGTGTGTTTTCTGCTCTGTTGTTGATGAAATGTGTTTTTTCCCTCCTCTCTGAAGGTGCTTCATGAACGTCCCTGTGCTGGTCAATAATCTGGGTTTACTGGAGCAGCTGGCGTACTGGAAGGTGTCGGCTCCGTGCTCTGCAGCAGGTTATAACCTCACCATGAAGAAACACAGGTACGATCCTGCCACGGTGAATAGGAGGTTTGCATATTGTCTGTGTGTTTGATCACGTGACTCATCTTTTGTCGCTCCAGCGCCAAGTTCTTCTCCTCCAACGGGCTGCTGAGAGACGTCAACGAAGTGAACAAAATGAACGAGTCGCTGCAGTCGGAGCTGCAGGTGAGCAACAGCAGGAAGTGTGTTTGAACGTGTGTTTGCTGCTTCACACACACTGTGGCTCAGCTTGTGTGTTTTGTGTTGGACAGAAAGCGTGCGGGGACGTGGAGGAGAGTGAACGTCTGGTTGAAACGCTGCAGGCAGATGTTTCAGTTCTGAGGAGACGACTAAGAGAGAAGAAGCAGAGCAGCGCAGGAAAAGGTTCGTTATGTATCCAATTGTTACTGAATAAAGTCATTTAGTTTTAAAAAAAAAAGAGACCAACAGAGTCAGATGATATCAATGTAGTCATGTGCTGTAGTCCTGGAACAAAGCGTTGATTCATAGCAGAGCTCTTCTCCGAAGACACCTGTAGAGCTGAGAGCATCTGTCCATTAATCGATCAGTTATTTTCCATTATTGTCAACAGTGAAAAATTGCCAAAAATCCTCCACTTCCAGCCTCTGTAATGTGAAGATGTGCTGCTTTTCTCTATATATTAAATATTGAATATTTTTGGGTGTTGAACTGTTGGTCAGACTAGACGACATGTTTGAAGTTGTCAGTTTGGACAAAATGGGCATTTTTCTCACCTTTTTCTTGAGAGTTTGTAGACAGATCAGGATTATTAATAATCACAGCAGCATCACCAAAGTCTGGCCCTCATGACATCCTAAGGTTTGAACAGTGTTGCAGGGCTGCAACTAACAACTGTTTTCATTATCAATTATTTTCATGATTAATCATTAAGTCTATACTGCCCAAAGTGATGTCTTCAGATTTCTTCTTTTGTTTAGTCTTATTAAGTCTTATTAAAAATAAATGGGGAAATATGCTCAACAAAATGTTGGTGATTAATTTTGACTAACACTGTGATTATCATTAAATTCACTCTTTCTTCAGTGTGAGGATTTCTGTGTTTATGACGATAAACAAAACATCCCCACAGTTAACAAGCTTGCAAAGAATAGAAATAGTTTGCAAAGAATTTTCTTTTACGTGGCTAATCGATTAATGGACTAATTCTTTAGACTCGGGTGACTGTCACTGACACAAATATCTGTAGCTAGACGAACAGTTTCCATTAGTTTTCAGTCGGTTTCAGACTCCTGGTTAAATAAATCCTGGACCTCTGTCTGTAAGTGAACACTCAGTCATGAAGTTAGCTTTGTGTCTGTCTGCAGCTTCAGATGATTCACCTGAGCAGAAGAAGAACCTGCTGCTCCACGAGGCCGTCAGAGCTCTGTTCGCCTGCTCTCCTCTGTTCCACACTCAGACTTTAACCCTTGAGGCGTTTCCCGTCCCCGCCGTCTGCTGCAGTGCCAAGCCGGACGAAGACGAGTCCATGACGGACGCTCAGGAAACGGTGTCCCTGCTGTGTCCCAGTGGAACAAACTGTAGGAAAAGGCCGAGAGAGACGCAGCCACTGAGGGAGAGGAAACGCACCAAGAGCAACTCATGATGTGAAAATAAGTTTCTGCTTTGTTTTCATGGAACTGCGTCTGGATTTTAACCACCACTTTAACATGAAGCTGATTTTAATGTCACTGACGATGAGAAAGTCACAAAGTTAACAACGTGAAGATGAACGGTCATCTGATTGATTCGGAGAATTGTTTCACGATGTTCTTTTTGTTGAAACGCAGTTGCTTTCATTTATTTAATTGTTGAAAACACTTTTTTTATTGTGTGGAAAGCAAACAAAGACTCTTAGTTCTGTCAGAACTAACTGATGTTAAATTCATGTAGAAGTGATGAAACACAACAAGTCTGTCTGTCTGTCTGTCTGTCTGTCTTTCCCCCCTCAAAGCTGTCCAAGCAAACACTGAACCCAAAGTTTATATTCTCTTGAGATATATCAAGAGAAACTCGGATGGAGGTTTTGTTCCAAATCAAAGAGCCTCTTTGCACTTTACTCTTTTTACTTCTGTTCTTGTGGTTGTGTACAAGATGTCGACCATCATTATAATTAACACATAATGAACTTCTTTTATAAAGTCCAACTGTATTCAAGTGTAATCAAAGCACAACATTTGGTTCTGGCCCCTTTTTTCACTTCCTGTATTTTTTCACATGTCATATGTATAAAACACAAGTCTGATTCTTAACCTGGAAAACATTATATAAAAGACTAAGGTGGGAAATTAAACTTGCTTCGGGGTTCTTTTCTTTCTTTCTGTTTTAATTGCTTTTGCATAACAAATTAGAATTAGATGGAAAATTGACAGGGCTGTGAAGGCAGAGCCCAACAACCACGTTGTGTGTGTGTGTGTGTGTGTGTGTGTGTGTGTGTGTGTGTGTGTGTGTGTGTGTGTGTGTGTGTGTGTGTGTGTGTGTGTGTGTGTGTGTGTGTGTGTGTGTGTGTGTGTGTGTGAGCGAGCTGTAGCCACACTGTCGGTATGATTGATGGAGGAGTTGGAGAAGTCTTGATTGGTTACATCTCAGATTACCGTCCATTCAGGAAGAAAACACTCGTTGCCCCTCTTAAACGTAGACTCAAAGATGTACAGTTGTTTCGTATATCTGAAGGGGTCTGAGGAGACGTCCAGTCCCTCCGAATAAAGTCGAGACCAAACCATTTTCCCACCTTGGTCATGATCAGGGACATTAATAGTAGTTTAGATAAAAGACGTCATTGACTTGGAAAATTTTCTTTTAAACTTACAAACGTAAATGTGATTCATGGCTCAATTCAAACAGGAACGAAAAATTCCATTTTTTGTCGTTATGCCGATTTGGCATATCGACACTTGTGTATGTAATATTTTGTAATAATAAAGAGATTATTCACTTAAAACTCAGTTTGTTTGTCTTTGAGGATTACTCCTATTTGAATATTTCGAAAGGACCAAAAGTCAATGTTTCTGGAGCCGGACGATAAGTCGTGGAGAGATTTCCACAAATTTTAGACAGTCTAAACTATATAACAGTTAACAGTTTTCTACCACAAATTTGAATCTTCTTTTCATAAATTCATTTGAGGGATTAATGTTGTTTATAATTTTAAAATGAACTTCTTGGGAATTTTAAGTATTTTGTTGGAATAGTTGATATTTCGGATAGTTACAGTCTCTAAGAGTGAGCGAGCTGTGTGGTACCGGGATATAAGGGGTTTACTCAGCGCCGCCTTGGATGTGGGTCAAACCGAAAAGGGGCGTGGCCTCGGCTCTGGCAGCGCCGCGAGATGTTTGATGGTTGCCGTGGCAACGTGAAACGGCTCAGGCTGACTCTGACTTCACATGTCGACAGGTTAAAGAGAAAGTTGTCACAAGTGTGTAATTGTTAAGCCGTGAAGTCGCCGTTGTTGACACTATGGTCCATGACGACCTGCGCGTGGAGTGGGTCGGACAGCGAGTGTCGGCCGGGTTCGGCCTGCGGGACCGCGGCGCCTTCGACGAGCTGCTGAGCCGCGGAGACGGAGAGGAGGAGGAGAAGATCATCCGCTACCTGAACGTTGTGTCCGAGGAGGAGTCGACGTCGGTTCTTATGTTTTTCAAGACGTTCAGAGAGGAAGAAGTTGAAGTGATTCCAGTGGGTGAGTAAAGTTAAAGTTAGCAGAGTTAGCAGAGTTAGCAGCGAGTTAACGCTGGTAACCAACCGTCGGTGCGCGTGAGCACAGCTGTGTTCACAAGGCGCGTGCGCATAAAAGATGATTAAAGCTTATTAATTCAGCGATAAGAAATATAACGACGAGTTAAAGTGGAACTGACACCAGTCAGCTCATCGTAAAATACTTCATCTGATGTTTGACGCATCCCTGACTTCGTCTTTACGGTGCGGTACTTGCGCATGCGCTTTACGGCAACAAGCGCAATCTCTTTTGTACTTACGGTAAATGTTTGTCTGGTGATGAATGAAGAGAGACGTAAAGTACTGATCCCGTGTGAACTGATGTTTGTCGTAATTAAAGTCAAACCTCATGTAGTTTTGTGTTAAAGCGCTCAGTGAACTACATCCACTCATCAGCACCAGAACCAGAACCAACATGGCCGCCAACAGTTGGTCAGTTCTGAGAGCTGCTGATGAACAGGAGCAGCTCTACAATGTTTCAGTTAGGAGACGACGTCACTAACGAGGCTGTTGGCTGTGACGTCACTAACGGCGCTGTTGGCTGTGACGTCACTAACGGCGCTGTTGGCTGTGTCGTCTTTATAATGACGTATTTTCTGATATTTCATTAGTGTGATGACAAACTGACAAACATCGTGTGTGAGATCCAAACAGGATCGATACATCATCGTCTCTCTGCATCAATACCAGACAGAACTTTGATCAGTCAGGTCCAGGAGGGGAACCGGAAGGGGCGGGGCTTCAGCTCGCCATACTTTTACTCCACAGGTAATTAATCAGTGTAAAAACAAGATGGCTGCCATCTCAGCCAAAACCTTATCCAGCCAGTTCAGGAGAAAAGTGGACAAGGTACAAGGTTTGAAGTTTTCTGCCTCTCTACTGTCTGTTGTGACGAATAAGACGCTTTCTTTTGTTTGTTCGGGAGCGTTTCTTTGTGTTTCTGTCTGTTTGTTTCCTAAATATAGCAGAGTCCCATGGCTGTCTTTAAATATAATGAGGAAGTGTCTGCTGTCCTCGCTTTAATCTAGAGACAGACCCAAGATGCAACTCTAATGGGTTTTTTCAAACATCACCAGTAAATTAATCTTACAGAAATACAATGTTTACTTCTGGGACCTGAATGTATGTTAATAGGCTACATGAGAGGCGAAGGTCTTTAAATTGATTGATATGTTGTAATGTGTGGTTAGTAAAACTGCATCTAACCACAATGTTTATGAACTCAGACAGGAGGAAAGATGGACACTCTGCAGATCCTGACGAGGAGGAGGAGGAGGAGGAGGAGGAGGAGGAAGAGGCAAATGGACAAAGTCCCAGTCCTGTGAGATCACATTTTCATTTGAAACTTCTTGTCTTTATTGCTCTCAGATGGTGATTGTGTTTGAAATCATTTGTCGATGTATTATCTACAGAGTGGATAGAGACACTCATGTTTTTGGTTTTGTTTGATTTTGCATTTTCAGAAGATGGAGGTTCAAGTGGTCTATCACATTGAGCTTCATGTCGCAGTAAACGAATACCCAGAGAGGTTTTTGAAATCCCGCGTCTTCTACTTTACCAGGAGCACAAAGGGTGAGATGACAGTTCAGTAGCATTATAATACAGCATGTTCAAGGCTTTGATGAAAAAATATTAACCGCAAAATGATTACGTGGTGTTTGAATTAGAGACCATTGTTGAACCACTGGACATGAATGAGGCCAGTGTCCTGATGCCCAGGCTATTTAAGGTTGGCATGTATTATGGACAGCGCCTTCTTGTGCAGCAGAGCAAGCTCGCCAACGTAAGTAAAATAAAACAGACTTCACAAGTGGCCAAAAGCAACCATCAATATTTAGACTATCACTTCATGTAGCAATAGCAGAAAAACACCATGTAAACAAATAATTTATGTTTTTCTGAAAAATTAAGACACTCTTGAACTGGCTGTTTTCACTGTCTCTCTTGCCAGGTTGCTTTACCCGGGCTTACTGCTCAACAAATGGAGATGACTGGTTCTCACAGCGGGGCAGTTTCTCCTCAGGAGGAGACTCCTCTGGAGTCAAATGGACAAGTTACAGTTCATGATGAGTTGCTCATCAGGATGTACTGCTTTTTTGAAGTGGTCAGCACAACTCACCAGCCCCCTCAGATTCAAGGTTTGTTTCTTTAGATAGACCAAAGGCTTATTGTTTAATTTCAGGAAGTTATCAGTTTTTTGATAATCAAAAAACAAATCAAAGTAATGTTAACCTCTCCACAATAATCAACAACTTCTTGCCTTTTCCAATTTCTACCCTTTATTTTAAGCATATTTTGAGCTTTCCCTGCCTTAAGAGGACTTTATGTGCTGTGAACTGCTTGGAGGAGCATTCCCCCAACAAAAAATACACATCAGTTCATTTGTTTGTTTGTAGGGGCAGTTTCTCTTCAGGAGCCTAGATAGAAGCGCTGCTCAAGTTTATAACTTTAACATATTTAATGCTCGTTTAATAATAAACAGTACAATCTGAAGATCATACTTTCTGTCACAGAGGTTACGCTGCACATTCCTGAGCTAGATCTGGAGCCAGAGGTGGATGTACTGCTTTCTAATCCAGAGATGGTAGAGAAGTTGGAGCAGTGTGTGATGAACTGGCAGACTCAGATTACCATTGTCCTTGAAGAGCAGCTAAACAAAAAGCCTCAGGTCTGTGACTCGTCTCGTATTCCTAATTTCAATCAAGGTCAGTTTGTTGGCACCACACTTGAAGAGCATAATGTCCAGATGAAGGATTTAGGGTCAAGCCCTGCATTCACATGTAAAGTTACAGCTGAAATGAATGAAATATCACCAAGAAATACATTCCCTGTCAGCTCAAAATGAAATAATCTGGTCGTAGAAATCATTAAACGTACACGATGATATCCTGAGACCACTTTCCGTTTTTCTCCAGGCGCCCGGTCCTTTGGCCGAGACAGCTTTCTGGCAGGAGCGTGCATCAATCCTGAGTGCTCTGAGTGAGCAACTTAAACGGCCTGTGGTGAAGAAGATCTTGGAGGTGATGACCAAAGCAGATGCGAGCATTGTTCAGACCCTGGAGGGAACGCTTGCTGAACTTTCCAAATACCTTGTGGAGTCGGATGAAATTAAAAACTTCCTCCTCTTGATGGGACGACACTTCACGGTGAACTTTGTGCAAATAAATTCTTGCGGAATATTCTGTACATTGACTTCCTCTTTGCTCTGTTGTAAGTGGCCGGTACAGAGTTGCTCCATCTCCATCTTCACTTATCAGAGGTACCATTGTCTGTTGTAGAATCTGGCAACTGGAGCAGATTTTGGTGCGATCCTGGAGGATATTCCTCCTCTGATGGAGTGTCTGCAGATTGTGTGGATGATCTCTTGCCACTACAACACTGATGAACGTATGGTCCCTCTGATGGAGCGTATTGCCTGGCAGCTTTGTGAACGCGTGGATCAAGTCATTGATGTCAACACGCTATTCAAGTATGTGTGGATCCATTTAGATCTTGTGTTGGAAATCTGGATTTTAGGTCGAGTTCAGTCAGAATCCTTTATTCAGACGGGTTGTTTTGAGGTTTTTAGTGTAATTTACTGTGCTTTGGACAGAGATAAGAGGGAAGTGGCCAAATCCAAGGTGCATGATGCTAAACAGGTTCTGGAGCAGTGGAAGACATCCTACTTTGAGGTGCGTGCTGAAATTGAAGAATCAGGCAGGCATCCACGCTGGGAATTTGACCGTAAAAGACTGTTTGAGAGGACAGATTACGTGGCTTCTGTCTGCCAGGACCTCTACAATGTTTTGCAGGTCAGTGTACACATCTTTAATACTGAATTACTAAAACGTGTTAATGCGTTTAAAGCACCTCTGTTTTTAAAAAGACTTCCCCCACATTTGTGTTGCAAAGGTTCTGGAGGAGTTCTATAACATCTTTGGTCCAGAGCTGAAAGGGGTCACCGGTGACCCAAAACGCATTGATGAAGTGCTGCGCAGAGTGGACAGTTTGGTTCTGCCGATCGAAGGCATCACTTTCAAACCATTCAACATCTGTAAGATGAGCAGCTGGAAAATGATCATGCAAGACTTCCACACTATGGTTGAGGTGAGTCGGACACAGGACACAGAAACTGTGAGTTTGGTTTAAGCTTGGTTTTATCAGTGTACTTACAGTCAGCTCGCACCAGTCAGATTACATATTGACCTCAGTTATCAAGTTGATTCTCTTCTTACTTGTGTCTGCTCAGGCTATTGAGGGAGAGGCCATCAGCTTCATTGATCAGTCTTTTAAGACACTGCGCTCTTCAGCCGCTGCGTTCGACATGCTTCTGAAGTTCAAACACATCCACTCCAGAGAGGCCGTCAACAAGCATCTGATGGGAAAGTTTAATGACATCCTGGCTCAGTATTGTAAAGAGGTACTACACTGTGAAATGGAGGAAAAGTGCTGGTTGACATCTGACTTTGCATTTTAATTTACTTTATAAAGTGATAAAATCTGATCAGTACAAACTTCAGTTGAAGAACAGTCCATGTCCATGCACGTGACCTACATTGTACTGTAAGCGAGGGTATAAACATAATAGAGTACCACAGTAATGAGTGAAATCACTTAGCACATAAGCATGTTAGCACTTCTGGTTCCCTCGTCTTAAAGTCTGTAAGTCTGTTGAATGTGTTTTCAGTTAAATGTGTGAAATAAGGTGTTTTACAGGCTGAAGATATTTACACGTGTTGTTCTCCAACATAAAATCCATCATTAAATGTCCACAGTTTAATTATAAAGCTCTTCCGTGTGTTAAAAACGGTTAGCGGTTGCTAACAAGTGTCTGAATGAGACTACAGAGGTTGTCGGGGACATTAAACGTCCTCACAGCGAACACGGAGACTCATCTCCTCTTATTTGCTACAAAATAAATCATCTCTACACCACTTTATCGACTTGTAGTATTACACTGCACTGCAACTAACTCAATTTAGTAATTACTTACGACACTTATTCCATATACATTTCATTCATCAAGATGATCATTAGATCATTGATCCATATAAAATCTGGAGGTTGAATGCATTCAGCCTCATCCTTCAACAAGTATAAAACAAGACAATATTTCCTCTTGTGCTGCTATGATAGATTGTCATTCAGATTTTTGGTAGAGTGAGCACAGCATCCAACAAGCAGTTTTGCATATAGCTTTTTTGTCTTTATTATAGGTGGACAGTATAGATGAAATCTTTGAGGCAAACAAGGACAAACCACCGCTAATTAAGCACGAGCCTCCTGTGGCAGGAGCCATCAGATGGAGCCGGTCTCTGGTGCACCGCATCAAACACACCATCCTTCCCTTCCTGAGAGTGTCCGAGATGCTGGAGAGTGAACAGAGCCAAGCCGTGAGTTCATTCCCTTTAATAGAAACTTGTTAATTGTTGAACTGACCATCAAAGTGATAATCCCTAAATAAACAGATCTGGATCACTGAACAAAAAGAGAATTTCCCCTTGTGGGATTAAAAATAGTACAATTAAATTAAATTAAATTAAACATCAAAGTAAGTAATAAGGTTGTGCAGCCATCAGGCACTATCAGAGCCAAACTCTGCTGAAACTGATTTGTAGAGTGTCCTATCGGTGCCAATTAATCTGTCGATCCAGTTAATGGGTCGTTCTTTGATGTGACTTTGGTGCATTCTGCTCAGGCCAAGGACAAGTATGAGAAAGCGGCAGTGAAGATCTTGGACTTTGAGGCGAAGAAGTATGAACACTGGATGGCTGCGACAGAACGCAACTTGCCATTGCTAATGAACAAACCACTGCTGGTCATGATTACCAGTGAAAGCCAATCCCAGGCAGAACCAGTACGTATCTTTCGCTGTTTACTTACTTATACACATTAGACACAGTAACTGTTCTTATTCTCTCAAACTATTGTTAATTGTCTTATTTTAAGAATATTCCACCAGCTGAAGGCAGCCTACAGAGGGGTGTGCAATACGTTGTGAACTTTTCTCCCGAGCTCAGGGAAATCATTTCTGAGACAAAAAACCTCGATTCACTGGGCCACTCTGTTCCTGATCTGACTCAAAATGTTGCTCTACAGGAGGACAAATTCATCAGGTAACGACACCAGCTGCTGAATACAGAGTTCATACAGAATCACAGAACTGCTGATCGATGTCATCTCTGGCCTGACCTGTTTTAACTTTTATTTTTAGGTATGTCACTGACCTGAATAACATGGTCAACCGCTACCACTCTGTGATGGACAGCCTGACTGAGGCACAGTCCATTATGCTGGCTCATCTCATCAAAGCGGTCAGAAAAGAAATGTATTTTGGATGTAAAAGACTCAACTGGAATTCTCTGGGTACGGAGGCTGAAACGTCTGTGTGATCTGATTTATGCTCAGTTGTCATCTGTGGAAATCGACATTGTACGTATAATTGAAATCAAATCTCTTATGAATGTTTGGTTTTAGGTATCGCCGACTTCATCGACCGAGCCGTTCAGGCCGTCTCTAAGTTTGAGTCGGTTGTCAGTCAGATTCAGAAGAATGAGAGAGAGATCGATTTCAAGTTGCAATCAATGGTGACGGCCAACTTAATGAAATTTCCAGTCCCTGATAAATCAAACGACCTACCAGGTAGAACCGATCATTTATTGAATTAATGTCTCAGAATTTTAGCCTACTTTCGTTGACTCAACTGAGTACTTTTTCCAGGTGTCAAGGAGTTCTGTGAACGCATCGAGCAAGAGCGGACCAAGACGGTGAATCTGCTGAGCAGAAAGTATGCCGACATCGGAGGCCTCATCACTAAGACAGAACATTTGATCATAGAAACCAGCAGTGGAAAAGCCAAATGTATGGCAGATTATTACACGTTCTGGGAGAGCAAGGTGTACGACTCACTTATAAAAATGGTGCTGAGGTAATAATGACATGATGTTGATGTTCTTGAAGTCGCCTACTTTGAAAGCAGCACAGCACTTTCTGTCACAACCATTATAACATCCTTCTTGTTAACGTTCACCTGTAGGAACATTCAGACCTTCAACACGGCACTGATGGGAAATACCGCTCTCTTCCAAGTCGATGTCCTCCTGTCTGCCCCTAAGATTGTGCTGCAGCCCCCAAGCAGTGAGATCTACTGGCTTATCATGCACTGCATCAGAGACTGTGTAGAGAGCACCAAGGTGGGATCATCATGATTCTACGCTGCATCTTGACTGCTTTTTAATAAAAATATCAACTATATTTTATTATTGTTAATATTATTTATAATTTAGTTTGTAACCTAATACTGATGATGGGACTCGAACACTTTTATGTTTCAGCAATTTGTGCGTTGGTGGCGTGGGAGCTGCATAGAGTGCTCACCACAACAGGTGGATGGTGAAGAGGAGACGGTGACATTTAGCTTCTTCAGTGAAGTGTGGCCCCATCATCAGATAAATGAGAGCGCCTTGACAGTGTCCCAGAATGTCCAGCGGCTGCTCTTCTCTGTGGATCGGTACCTCAACCATTGGAAACGCTATCGACCCCTTTGGGAGAGGAACCAAACTGTGGTGAATGAAAAGTTTGCTGCGAGGAAACCATCCATTGTCATGTATGACGACAAGTTGCAGTTCCTTTCTCGTATCAATCAGGAGTTGATGCTGGAGCCTCTGTCTAAGAGTGAGCACATCATCCATCTGAACCTGGAGCCTCTGGCTCAAACAGTGCAGGAGATCGCTGAGTCCTGGATCAGTTCACTGGGTAGCCTTCTCAACAAGCCGGCCAAAGAGGATCTCTTCAACCTGAGAGATGAACTCATGGTATTGAATCATGCTATACTGTGTCATATATTTTGACAGTAAATATTAAAGTGATGGGGTTCTTATCCGAAGTCAGTGTGTTACCTGCAGTAGTCGACCATTAGCTCTCCCCCTGTGTGGAGAAGCAGCGCGTAGCACTGACAGTGAAACAAAGCGTTGTTGAGCATTGAGCACTGCTTAACTGCACTGAGGTATTTTAGCCACCTAAAAGAAGGCACGCCTAAAATATACACCTGCTTAAGTGTAACATTTTGGTGCTTTACATTGCCGTTAAACAGCTGATCTGTGGCGTAATACAGTGTACGGCAGGCACAGCTGCGCTTGTGCTTAGGAATACAGACGTTGCACGGTTGAGGGAATGTAGTGCCAAAGTAAAGGGATGTCTGGCTGCAATGTACAGCACTGAAAATGTTCAAAATATAGTGTACACTGAAACAGATATATATTTAAGGAGTGCCTTCTTTTAGGTTCCCTAACACACACGGAGAGAGCTGACTATCATCTACTCCAGGTAACACACTGACT
Source organism: Pagrus major (assembly GCF_040436345.1). Taxonomy (NCBI): domain Eukaryota; kingdom Metazoa; phylum Chordata; class Actinopteri; order Spariformes; family Sparidae; genus Pagrus; species Pagrus major. The sequence goes on along the minus strand of NC_133226.1, from coordinate 28,518,308 downwards.
AGGGATAAGTACCTCATACAACCCCACATCAACACCAGAACTATCACTTTAAGGATGCACGTTATTGATTTTTTTCTCTGATTTTTATCGATCCTTATGGCTATTTATTTCAACAGCAACTCTCTGAGACGCTGAAACAGAGCCCTGACACTTTCAAGGAGCTGAAGTCTGTCCTCAGCACCATCTCAGACATCAGGGATATGTCTCTAGATGTGGAGTTGAGATTCACTGATATCCAGGAGAGATACAGAACACTGGCCATGTACAAATTTCAGGTACCATGTTCAATGTTCAGTGATTGTCTCTTTAAAGCAAAGGTTTAGATTGTGACCCTTGTTGAACTTTTGGTGCATGTGTAGGTTGGAGAGGATGAACTGGAGCTGGTGGCCAAGATTGAGCAGATGTGGAGTGACCTGCTTACAGAGTCCAGACGGGTGGATCGAAGTCTAACAGATGTCAAGAAATCTTTTACCTCGGTAAGATATTGAACCCACGCAACACAATCTGCAGGAACAGAAAATGAAATTGACTCCTTTTATTGAAAATCTACTTTTATAATTCTCTTCCTGTTCTTTGTTGCACTTCAAGATTACAAAAGAGAAGGTTGAAGAGTTTAAGCAGGAGTTGTCTATCTTCGCTGAAAGCTTCAACATGCACGGTCCCGGAGCTGTGGGAGACGATTTGGAGAAAGGTACTTGTGCACTTGAACCCTGCCTGTAGTTGTTACACCCAGAACAATAATATATGGTGGTAATTCTTCAAATGCAGTGGAGGGACAAGTCTCTTTTGTTCTTTGCAGGATTTATCATTATGGAAACATATGAAGCAGAGCTCGCCAAGGTAGTGGCAAAAAGGCAGGAGCTAGCAAATGCTGAGAAGCTGCTGGACCTTTCGCTCACCATGTACCCAGAGGTTATCAGCATTCAGACGGACATGAACGGCTTGAGACAGATATATGAAGTCTATAAAGCTCAGAAGGTTTGATAGAGGGCTCTCAGTTTAACATTAAAATTGCATATTGGGAAGCATTAAGCATGTTTTAATGAGTTTGTCCTTGTCATGTTTCAGGATGCAAAGGCAGAGTGGTCTCAGACCTTGTGGGTGGATTTAAACATCCAGCTGCTGCAGGAGGGTGTTGAGGGTTTCATCAAAAGCTTTAGGCGGCTGCCCAAAGATGTGCGAGGGTTACCTGCGGCCTTCTTCCTCGAAGGACGCATGAAGGAGTTCAGAGAATCTCTGCCTCTTCTGTTGGACCTGAAGAATGAGGCTCTCAGAGACAGGTCAGACTGCAGATTAACACCAGAACCTAACTGGAATAAATCTCAAACAAAAAGACAATCAATACTTGAAATATATGTTGAGCAGGATATGAATATGAGATTATAATATAATATAAGATCAAATCAAACACTCAAAATAAAAACGTGTTTTATGCTTTGGGGCGCAGACACTGGAAGGAACTGATGGAAAGGACCGGCACGAGCTTTGAGATGAACCGAGACACCTTCACTCTGCAGAACATGTTTGCTATGGAGTTGCACAAATACGCAGATGTCATAGGTGACATTGTCACCTCTGCTATGAAAGAGCTCGGTATAGAGAAGGTCAGCTTCCATCTGTGTGAACTAACTCGAGCTGGGCCGAGGGATCAACTGTGTCAGTTCATCCAACATGTCTGTGTGTGTTTCCAGGGAGTAAAGGAGGTGGTGGAGACCTGGGGAAACACGACGTTCAGTGTGTTGCCTTATTTTAAAGGCACCCGGAAATGTGGCTCTATTCTTTGCACAGTGGATGAGATTATGCTTAATCTGGACAACGATGCCATGAACCTGCAGAGCATGGCGGGCAGTCGTTTTGTCGGACCTTTCCTTGGTACCATACAACAATGGGAGAAAGACCTGTCCCTTATCAGTGAGACCATAGAGGTCAGAGAGAGTGTCCAAATGTCCCATCACACTTGAAGTCCATGATGTCTCTGCTGAAAACATATTTCTTGTATAGGTATGGCTGCTGGTACAAAGAAAGTGGATGTACCTGGAGAGCATATTCGTCGGTGGAGACATTAGCTCGCAGTTACCTGAAGAAGCCAGGAAGTTTGATGACATTGACAAAAAGTTTAAAGAGGTGAGTTTTGCCTTAATATGAGCCAAGTGAAAGCAAACATCTTAAACATGTTGTCTCCTTACTTTCTTCATGTAGATAATGAGTAACACAGTGAAGGATCCAAACATTAGGCAGTGTTGCCTGGTTCCCAACCGGCTAACAAACCTGCAGGCCCTCAGTGATGGTCTAGAGAGGTGCCAGAAAAGTCTCAATGACTACTTGGACTCCAAGAGGAATGCATTTCCTCGCTTCTTCTTCATCTCTGATGATGAGCTGCTCAGCATTCTGGGAAGTAGTGACCATGCCTGCGTCCAGGAGCACATGATCAAGGTATCAGGGGTGAGGAGGATCGCTGCTCGCCGTGTGTGTGAAACATTTTTCTAGATGTTTTTCTTTTCTTTGTTCCAAAAGATGTATGACAACATAGCATCTCTGAGTTTTGAGGCCGAAGGCAATGGGGAGACAGTTGCTGGAGCCATGGTATCTGCTGAGGGTGAGGTGATGGAGCTGAGGAAGCCTGTCCCAGTGGAGGGAAGGGTGGAGGAGTGGATGACAGGAGTACTGGGAGAGATGAGGAGGACTAATAGACTCATCACCAAGGAGGCAATCTTCTACTACTGTAAAGACAGGAGCAGGTGTGTGTAGTTACTGTGTGATCAATTCTGCCATTGTCTGTGTGCAGATGAGCCATACTGATGGCCTGTGTCCACAGAGCGTCTTCTTTCAATTGTTCCCAATGAGGAGTGAGCTTCTGTGGCCACTGGGAGAAAAGGCCCAGCATCGTTTTTTCAGTCACGCTGGTTCCGAGCACTCTGAGTTGAAAATCTCTGAACTTTTACAGAAAGAGAAATGTTTTTCTTTTTCCTGGCCGAGGCGATGATATTCACCATATTTTTGTCTGCTGTTTCATCTCAGCACTCCTGAGTGCACAGCCAGCACTATGTGGACACAGGCCCTAAATGTCTCTGTCCTGTGTCTCTCAGGGTGGATTGGATGATGCAGTACCAGGGCATGATGGTGCTGGCTGCAATTCAGGTGTGGTGGACCTGGGAGGTGGAGGATGTCTTTAAAAATGTGAAGAAAGGAGAGAAGCTCGCAATGAGGAACTTTGCCAAGAAAATGCACCAGCAGATTGATGAGCTGGTTACACGCATAACACAGCCTATGAAGAAAAACGACAGACGGAAGATAAACACGGTGCTTATCATCGATGTCCACGCGAGGGACATTGTAGACAACTTGGTGCTAAACAGGTAAAGCTCACATTTACCAGTTTGAACTTTTTTCATTGCATGTGACAGTGTTGCTAGTGTGTTTAAAGGGGACTTAAATGAATAAAAAGGTAACTCTCTTCCCAGTATAATGGACGCACAAGAGTTTGAGTGGGAAAGCCAACTGAAATTCTACTGGCTGAAGGAACACGACGACCTCTTTGTGCGTCAGTGCAGTGCTTCGTTCTCTTACGGCCACGAGTACATGGGGTTGAACGGTCGACTGGTTATCACCCCACTGACGGATCGTATCTACCTCACCGTCACGCAGGTTGGTCAAGTTTTGAAAACTTTGTATCAGCCACCCAGGCAGCACACGTTAATAGTTCTGTCAGCTTGTTTTGATGACAGGATGTCTGAATGTGGCTGTGTACGTGTGATGCAGGCCCTCTCCATGTTCCTTGGTGGAGCTCCTGCTGGACCGGCCGGTACAGGAAAGACGGAGTCCACCAAAGATCTGGCCAAGGCTTTAGGCCTGCTCTGTGTGGTTACAAACTGCAGTGAAGGCATGGACAGCATGGTAAGAAGCCTCCACTTGAACAGCTACAAGAAACCTTCATTTAAGGTTTCTTAAAGCTGTGAGGTTTTCCTGAGAAAGGACATCATCTTGTTTACATTATAAATCACATTGGTTGGTTTTTGACCAAATGTTAAAAGTGTGGAAACAGGATGCGTTTAGTTGTGGTCTAGTTATTAAACTTAGACTGTGTCTGTTATCGTCATCATGTGTGCATGTCATGCCTTCTTGTTTCCATGCTACTGAACTGCTCCCTTGCATCAGTCTCAAAAATATCACCAAAATTGATCTAATTACTCGTATGTCTGTTGAAACGTGTGCACTCTCATTTGTTACTAGCTTTTTTCCTTATTTCCTGTTTTGTTCAGGCGATGGGTAAGATCTTCTCTGGCCTCGCCCAGTGTGGAGCTTGGGGCTGCTTCGATGAGTTCAATCGTATCGATGCCTCAGTGTTGTCAGTCATCTCCTCTCAAATCCAGACCATCCGCAATGCTCTCATTCTGCACCATAAAAAGTTTACTGTAAGTCTGTTGGAGAAACACATGCATCCAAAATAATCCTGATTTTCATATAAATTCAAGGAGTCATTGGCCTTTATTTCTCCCTAAATGACCTTCTTCTCATTATGCATATCAGTTTGAAGGTAAGGAGATCAGCCTGGACGACCGCATGGGTATTTTCATCACCATGAACCCAGGTTATGCAGGACGCACAGAGCTGCCAGAATCAGTCAAAGCCCTCTTCAGACCTGTGGTGGTCATTGTGCCTGACCTGCAGCAGATCTGTGAGATCATGCTCTTCTCTGAGGGCTTCCTAATGGCCAAGGTGAGGGACGCATAGACAAAACTCCTCAACCATGTATAATGAACCATGTATAGCCAATATTACTATAATGTACAAGTTTAATGTTAGTGTACAGTAAATTACTAATGTTTGCAAAGACAATTTTTTATATAAACATGAGCAAGTCCTTAACTTCACTCTGCAGATACTTTCCACCTACACGTGTCACTTTATCATGGAGGATTTCATCTTATTTCAGGTGCTGGCGAAGAAGATGACGGTCCTGTATAAGCTCGCTCGTGAGCAGCTGTCTAAGCAGTCCCATTATGACTTTGGCCTGCGTGCTCTGAAGTCTGTCCTCGTGATGGCAGGAGAGCTGAAGAGAGGCTCACCGGACCTCAGTGAGGTAGAGACCCCAGGACACTTTACATGTTTGACTTTTCATACAATGAAATTTCAATATGGAAGTTATTGATTTGTGATCCAGCAGGAATAGTTTGAAGCTTGATGCCTGATGGGAAACTGTGAGATTTATTTATGACGATTCCAGCAATGTCCACCGAGCAACAAGAAATACTGCAGAGGCCACTTAGAATATGAGAAGAAGACACCATGAGAAGTGTTGTTTATTTCTTTAAAAACGTTGTACTGCTTGTGACTTACCTGCCGTGATCCTGGTCTCTCCTCTCCACAGGATGTGGTGCTGATGCGTGCTCTCAGGGACATGAACCTGCCAAAGTTTGTGTTCGAGGACGTGCCTCTGTTCCTCGGGCTGATCTCAGACCTGTTCCCTGGGCTGGACTGCCCCCGTGTTCGCTATCCCGACTTCAATGATGCTGTGGAACAGATCCTGCAGGAGGGCAAATACAACGTACTGCCCAACCAGGTGACTCAGTTTGGTCTGGAATGTGATTCTTTGACGAACAGGTTTTTTGTGAACAAGATCGTTGAGTTTTAGTAGCAGTGATTGAGTTTCACCATGTTAGTGTGAAGATGTTGATACAGCCTGTTCTTTGTGCTGTCTGTGGTGCCAGGTGGACAAAGTGGTGCAGATGTATGAGACGATGATGACCAGACACACTACTATGATCGTGGGCCCAACAGGTGGAGGAAAGTCGGTTGTGATCAGCACTTTATGTCAAGCTCAGACCAGGTCAGTGTTAGTTTACATCACCCTCCTGATGTTTGCTGTGGACGATAGTAAGCTTTATTTTATGTCATCATCAGATTGGGAATGCAAACCAAGATGTATCCTCTGAACCCTAAAGCCATTAGTGTCATTGAACTTTACGGCATTCTGGACCCCGACACTCGAGACTGGACTGACGGGATCTTATCCAACATCTTCCGTGATATCAACAAGCCCACCGACAAAAACGAGCGGAGGTAAACAAAACAATTAAAGGAGACATTTCAATAATCAGATGATTAAGATGTACAATTGCCAGTGATGTCATTCATTCATTCATATATTGAGAAAAAGGAGAAGAAGAAGAAGAAGGCAGACAGTGGAATCCAACATAAAGACATGAACTTTGACCCACAGGTACATCCTGTTTGATGGGGATGTGGACGCTCTGTGGGTGGAGAATATGAACTCAGTGATGGATGACAACAGGCTGCTCACTCTCGCCAACGGAGAACGGATCCGTTTACAGAATCACTGTGCCATGCTGTTCGAGGTAAGTCAGAAACAACACTTTCCTGCAAAGCTCCTTTCAGAGCGTTAAATAATGAAAGCTAACGTTCACAGGTTGGAGATCTGCAGTATGCCTCCCCTGCTACTGTTTCCCGCTGTGGGATGGTTTATGTTGACCCCAAAAACCTGCGATACGCTCCATTCTGGCAGAGATGGGTCAACAACAGACCTGGAAAGGTAAAAAGAAAAATACATACATACAATGTGATAATTGGACTTCCTTATTATTTGACAACATCTCAACGCTGTTTTGTTTCCTAGGAACAAGAAGTGCTCAACAAATTATTCGAAAAATATGTGCCAAGCTCAATTGACATGATTGTGGAAGGGATTGTTGAAGGCAAACAGGGCAAGAAACTGAAGACTGTCGTCCCTCAAACAGATCTGAACATGGTAGGTTCATCTCACCCGTGTTCGCTGTGAGGACGTTTGATGTCCCCGACAACCTCTGTGGTCTCATTCAGACACTTGTTAGCAACCGCTAACAGTTTTTAACACACAAAGAGCTTTATAATTAAACTGTGGGACATTTAATGACGGAGTTTTTGTGGGAGAACAAAACGTGTAAATATCTCCAGCCTGTGGTGACCACACACCTTATTTCACACATTTGACTGAAAACACATTCAACAGACTCGGACTTTGAGACGAGGGAACCAGAAGAGTTCAAATGCAAACTGGTCTCCAGGTATTAGGACTTCATGTGTTGGCTTTGTGTTCAGGTGACTCAGCTGTGCTTGATGCTGGACGCGCTGCTTGAGGGTGAGAACAGCAGTGCTGAAGTCCTGGAGTGTTACTTCCTGGAAGCTCTGTACTGCTCACTGGGGGCCACACTGTTGGAGAGCGACAGGACCAAGTTCGATGAGTTCATCAAAGGTCTTTCCTGCTTAACTGCAGTACATGATGAGAAAGCCCTCGCTGGACCTGGTGAGATCCCAGGTGAGAAACACGTTTTTGCATGTAGACAGTCATGAATTCAACACACGTTATTACAATGATCTGTTTTTTTAAAAATCATTGAATCATTTAAAAAAATGTAAACTAGATATCAGGATTGGGAGATATCATGATATATAATGAAAGATTATTTAAAAAATGGTCGTCCATCATTCAGGAAACAGGATTGTTTTATGGTTTTAGGAAGATTGAATGAATATCATTATAAAAACAGACCTAATTTTACTTATTGAGAATTTTATTCTCCACATAAATTTGCAGTCTCCTTTAATTATGTCACTTATTGTTATTGTATTATTCATAACTAAATGACTGGCTCCGTACAGGATATCTGCCATCTCTGTATGACTTCCACTTTGATGGCACGAAGGAGAAGTGGGTTTCCTGGAGCTCTCTGGTCTCCAGATACATTCACGACCCCGACATGAAGTTTGCTGATATTCTAGGTAAAGGTCATTTCTGTGAGCAGCGAGGACAGATCAGATGTCCTTCACACAAACATGTCACATCCATTTAAACTCTTCAGCGTTCCTTCCTCCACTTTGATTCCTTCATCCTCCGTCTTTGCTTTAGTGCCAACTGTTGACACCACGAGAGCCAGCTGGATCCTGGAACAGATGGTGAAGATAAAGAGGCCGCTGCTTCTGGTCGGAGAGTCTGGCACCTCCAAGACTGCCACCATTCATAACTTCCTGAAGAAACTTGACGCCAATACAACGGTGAGTTCACCATCTAACCACGCGTGCATACATTTGTTCCATCACTTGAGTTTGAATGTCTTCCCCTCTGTTTCTAGATTACTCTGATGATCAACTTCTCGTCCAGAACAACTTCAGCAGACCTGCAGAGAAACCTGGAGGCCAGTGTTGAGAAAAGGACCAAAGAGATCTATGGGCCTCCAGTGGGGAAGAGACTGCTGGTCTTTATGGATGACTTGAGTATGCCAAAGGTACCTTCTCCAAGCTCTCAACCAGTTCTCTTATTATACTGTCATGAGTGACAGCACTTGTATGTTAGACATTGTTCATATATTCTGTACGCTCATCTAGGTGGATGACTACGGCACACAACAGCCTATCGCCCTTCTGAAGCTGTTACTGGACCGAGGAGGCCTCTATAACAGAGGGAAGGAGCTCAACTACAAAACCCTCAAGGACATGGACTTCATCGCTGCCATGGGAAAGGCAGGAGGCGGGAGGAACGAGGTGGATACCCGCTTCGTCTCGCTCTTCAGTGTCTTCAGCATGCCCTTCCCTGCACTGGAGTCCCTCCACCTCATCTATGGCTCCATCCTCAAAGGCCACACCAGAGTGAGTATCACACATAAATCAATACGCATCAGTTACCACTACATATCATTAACTCGATCAAATGTTTTAGCTGTTTGAGGACGCCATTCAGAGGGTTTGTGACAAAGTCACCGCCTGCACACTGGAACTGTACAACAACATCATCAAAGATCTGCCGCCCACTCCCTCCAAGTTCCACTACATCTTCAACCTGAGGGATCTGTCGAGAGTCTACAACGGACTGACGCTCACCAATCCTGACAGGTCTGATCAGGCACATTCACTCTAGTGACGGTTTAACAGACACTTTGCAGCTCCATTTCCTAAATATATTAAACTGATTTGTCTCCAACAGGTTTTTGACTGTCACCCAGTTTGCGCGTGTCTGGAGAAACGAGTGCTTGAGAATCTTCCATGACAGACTCATCGATGAAACTGACAAAGCCTTGGTAATAATTCATAATGTTAGTTGTTTTTGAAGATTCTCCTTTGTGTGGACTTCAGGGACAAATGTGTCACCGTTTCTCCTGCTGGGATTACAAATGTAGGCTCAAACTCAAATCACTTTTATTTATATAACTCCAAACCACAATCACATTTCCTCAGTGGGCTTTACAACCTGTACGGTGAGCGACGTCCTCTGTCCCTCGATTCGAGTGAAGAAAAAAAGATGGAAGAAACCTCAGGAGGAGCCACAGAGGAGGATCCTCTCCCAGGGCAGGCAGACATACAGTAGATGTCACATGTACAGAAGAGAACAGCAAAATCACAGATTACTGTTTTCATTGACAGAATATCTGATACAAATGATATAATATATGTAACGTGTGTGAACCAGGAGACGGCTGAGCCCGAGCCACACGACCTCCTGTCCACCGTGGTGACCTGGAAGAGGGCAGGACACACAATTTCAATTTTCAAATGTACTCACTGTGTTTTTTTGTCACCAGGTCCAAGGCCACATCAAGAACCTGATTGAGGAGCATTTCATGTCAGACATGGAGGCAGTCATGAAGGACCCAATTCTTTTTGGAGACTACAGGACAGCCCTCAGTGACACTGAACCGAGGGTCTACGAGGACATAATGGACTATGATGTTTCTAAAGCCATGTTTCAGGTACTGTCAAACTAATAACTGTGAAAAGTGGCTTCCTGATTTTTGTTTCAGGATGTCATTGAAAAAATAAAAAAAGACCTTTGTTACAATTATTTGCTGCCATATTCTGCATGAGATAAACTCATTGACCACTATGACCTTTTTTGTCTTTTGCAGGAGATTCTGGAGGAATACAACGAGAACAAGTCAAAGATGAATCTAGTTCTGTTTGACGATGCTCTGGAACATCTGACTCGTGTGCACCGCATCATCCGCATTGATCGTGGCCACGCGCTGCTCGTCGGTGTGGGGGGCTCTGGCAAGCAGTCGCTCACCAAGCTCGCTGCCTTCACTGCCGGCTGTGAGGTTGTACAACTCAACTGTTGACGTGTTTATATACACACGATACAAGACAGCTACGATATGTTTGTTTGTTGGTTGGGTGTTTGTCCAGAAGAGACTCCATTAACTGACAGATCCAGGAATGTTTTTCTCACTTTTACATTGCGAGACCAGGAGAGTTTAAATAATGATAAAGCAGTTACAGGGATGTTGAGTTTGATATTGGCTGTTTGGCCTTGGCAGAGGTATGCGCTCTACTGAGTGCCATTCCACTTTTTAAAAAGTCTTTCAATGGAGAAACAGCAGCTACCTTTTAAGCTGGTAAAGAGGAAATGATAAGAGAAGAGTTTGGGAGGTTCACTTTACCTTCATAGTGATCTTTTTAACTCCATGTTGTAAAACATCACACATACAGACATTTTCTACAAAAACAAATCTTCAGCCTCTAGTTATGGATTCTGCTTTTTCCCAGGTGTTTGAGATCACACTCAGCAGAGGATACAATGAGTCAAACCTCCGTGACGACCTGAAAACACTTTACTTGAAGCTTGGCATTGACAATAAGAAGACAGTGTTCCTCTTCACTGATGCGCACGTGGCTGAGGAAGGCTTCTTAGAGCTCATTAACAGCATGCTCACCTCAGGTCGGATGTCACTGACATACTCCTCTCTCAACATTTATCTGTCTTTAAAGCTGCAGCTGTAGTCCTCTGATCACGCTGTCTTTCTTTAGGCATCGTTCCTGCGTTGTTTCCTGACGATGAGAAGGAGTCAGTTCTCAACCAGCTTCGTGACGAGGCTCTTAAGATGGGCGCAGGTCCCTCGAAAGAGAGTGTGTGGAACTACTTTGTCAACAAGAGCGCCAACAATCTGCACATTGTTTTAGGGATGTCTCCAGTGGGAGACACCCTGAGGACACGCTGCAGGAACTTCCCAGGTGAGATACGGAGTCAGAGCCCGTGTCCACGTGGGCCCGTGTTCTGTTCTGAGCGCGTGAGTGAGCGTCTGCACTTCGAGTTGATAATCTCTACACTTTTCAGAAAGGCTCTGGTGATCGTGGCTCTTTTTATTTCTCCTGGCCTCGCCGATAGTATTCACTGTATTTTTGTCTCCTATGGATGATGTCATCACCCACATCCTCCTCGCTCTGATGTCCCGATGTCAAATAAAACACAGACAGATAGTAAACCTCAGACACGCTATGTGGACGGGCCACACATGATTTAAGGCTTCACATGGTTTTTGACTTCTTTCTCAGGACTGACGAACAACACTGTGATCGACTGGTTCCTACCTTGGCCTCTGCAGGCGTTACTCGCTGTGGCTCAGTCTTTCCTTGGTGGGTATATACAGATGTTTTTCAGATACATCTGTCAGCCATCTCAGGGCTTTTTTAAAAACTTTATTTAGCAGTAAAGACCTACTGCTGGATATTATCCCTGGTTTTTATTCCAGGTGAAAGTCCGATGATTCCTGAGGAGCACTCTGCAGCAGTGATAGATCATGTTTGTATGGTCCATCGCTCTGTGGGTGACTACAGCAAGCTGTTCCTCCAGAAACTCAGGCGGTCTAACTATGTTACTCCAAAGAACTACTTGGACTTCATCAACACCTACGCTAACCTCTTGGAGGAAAAAGACCAATATATTCTGGGTGAGAAGATGGAACATGTTAAAAGTTCTGTCCCTCTGTGGAAAAACTTCGACCGGTGCACCATGGCTGCTGTGCATTTATAATTTTGTGATGATTTTAGAGACTTTGTTGTGTTGTCTCCTGATCCAGCCCAGTGCAAGCGTTTAGAGGGAGGTTTGGACAAACTGAAGGAGGCCAGTGTGCAGCTGGCTGAGCTGAACATCAAGCTAGCAGAGCAGAAGGTGGTCCTCGCTGAAAAGTCCACAGCCTGCGAGGCCCTGCTGCAGGAAATCTCCACAAACACGAATGTGGGTGAGTGAGTACATGCATCTTTTACTGCCGTGTTGTAACAAGCAGCCACAGTCTGTCCACCCTGCTGCCATCTGACAAAAGGTACAGAAGTGTCTGCTGCTGTACCACCAGACTGCAGAGCAGCTTCATTCATTTAATAAAAAAGATTAAGCACAAATGACCCAAACACTGTTTTGTGTTTTAAACCCTGGTGATTTAAGAAATGACAATAAATAAACCTTCAGATTCAGAATTCCTTTATTAGTCCAACAAACGGGGAAATGTGTGCGTCACAGCATCAAAAAACAATAATAATAGTCAAAAAATAAACAATATAGTTAAAAGGTAAGATAGAAATAATATGTGTAAATATAAACAGTGTAATTATAGACAGTGTGGGCAGTGTACTGTTATTCATAGAAAATAAATATGGGTATGAAAATTTCCCAGTAAGTGCAAACCACAATGAGGATGGGTAATGTACAGAGTTTTTACACAAGTGAAACGTGTAAACTGTCAGCTTTCAAACCTAAACACAGCTCGTACAAACCACTTCTCCTTCCAGCTGAGGAGAAAAAGACTCTGGCAGAAGACAAAGCCAAAGAGATTGAAGAGCAGAACAAAGTGATCGCTGTCGAGAAGAAAGAAGCTGAAAGTTCCCTCGCAGAAGCTCTGCCGGCTTTAGAGGCGGCCCGCCACGCCCTGCAAGACCTGGAAAAAGCTGACGTGACAGAGATTCGGTAAACTCTCCTGCTCACTCAGAGCTTCACTTTCGTTCATTCGATGATTAGAAAACAGATGTTAATTAAGATTAAGATTCACATGTTACAACAGCTCACGGTGCAACAGTACAAGTAGAATCAGAAAAATATGCATAGAAATATTAAATATTAAATCATCAAACCATGACACGACACACCTGACCATAAAATCAGACTGACTGCCTGTTAATCGATCCTCTGCCTCTCTCTGCTTTTTCCTGCGGTGCCGCCGTGCAGATCCTTTGCAAAGCCTCCCAAACAGGTGCAGGTGGTGTGTGAGTGCATCCTCGTGATGCGTGGCTACAAAGAGATCAACTGGCAGTCAGCCAAGGGCATGATGTCGGAGGCCAACTTCCTGCGCTCGCTGATGGAAATGGACTGCGACTCCATCAATAACAACCAGGTCAGGACTGTCAAAGGTAAGTCAGCATCACGTCCAGTAGAAAGCTCTTGTAATACACATATGTGATGGGGGGCGGTTGCCCAGTATGCCACATTTGTTTTCCTTTTGATTTCCCCTGGCTAGGCTTCCTGAGGAACCTCCAGACAACCTTTGATGAGATGCGAGCCATCAGCAAGGCCGGCTCAGGAATGCTCAAATTTGTGGAGGCTATCATGGGTTACTGCGAAGTTGCCCGGGAGATAAAACCCAAGCGAGAGAAGGTAATGTGAGGCTTGTGAGTGCTTCTACATCGCGCTCTAAAGACAGGAACACAGAATAAACAGTCGTGTTGTCGATGTTTTCTCAGGTGGCTCGCCTGGAGAAGAACTTCTTTCAGAGTAAGCGGGAGCTGCAGCACATTCAGAGCGAGCTCACTGATATCCAGAACGAGTTGCAGGCTCTTGATGAGAAGTACCAAGCTGCTTTCAGGGAGAAACAGCTGCTACAAGAGGAGGCTGAGCTCATGGAGAGGAGGCTGATAGCTGCAGACAAACTCATCTCTGGCCTGAGCTCTGAGAACGAACGGTGAGGCTGCAAAAGGCACAACACACAAAGAACTGCTCATTTGTTTCTTTTCATTTCTCTTCACTGCTCCTGCTTTTTAACCTTCTCCACCCAGGTGGGCACAAGAGCTGGAGGAGTTGAAGCAGCGGCGTTTGCGTCTCCTGGGCGACTGTCTGATCTCTGCTGCTTTCCTGAGCTACGAGGGGGCCTTCAGCTGGGACTTCAGGAATGAAATGGTGTACGAAGTGTGGGTGAAGGATGTGCTGGAGAGAGCCATCCCCTTGAGCCAGCCTTTCAAAACAGAAAACCTTCTGACGGATGAGGTGGAAATCAGCAGGTGAGGAGGAGTGTGTGCTCAGCGCAGATGTTGTGACTTGAAACTAGAGAAGTCAAATAATATGATGAAGTATTTTTTGATGACTTGACGCTGACTGTGTGACAGGTGGGGCTCCGAGGGTTTGCCTCCAGATGAGCTGTCGGTGCAGAATGGAATCCTCACGACCCGAGGCAGCCGGTTTCCAATGTGTATCGACCCTCAACAGCAGGCGCTCAACTGGATCAAGAAGAAGGAAGAAAAAAATAAACTGAAGGTACAAAAAGTTTCATGCTCGAACAAGTTATGTATCATAATAACAATAAACTTAATTTATATAGCACCTTTAAAAACAGTTTACAAAGTGTTTTGACAAACAAGCAAAAGCAGGAAACTCCGAAAGACAATATAACAGAATAAAGACTCAACAGTCGAGACAAACACAAGGAAGCCTCGTCTGAAGTGAGTTACAGAAAATGTACAAACACAAAAACACAATATGAATAATTACAACTTAAAGGAATAAAAGTGACAAAACAGGCAAAATCACAGAAAAAGAAAGAAAAAAGTAACACAAATAAAGAGATGAAGAAAAGAAAAGAATCAATAAAAGACGATAAGAAGTCGACATCACATCAGAGGAATTAAGAGCAGATACAAAGATTATGAGCAGTAAAAAGAAGAAAGGATAATTAACAGATTAAAGATAATTAAAAGCTTTAAAGGACGGTAAGAAAAAGAGGATAGTAAGAGAAAGACAGGAGGGATAGACCGATTATCTGCGTCTGTGATTTGTCCTACAGATTGCTGATGAGATAAACTGGCTCTGATGGCCACAACACTCTGATGGTACGACTTCACAGAATCTGCAAACTAACTAGTAACTACATGTATCAAACAAATGTAGTAGAGAGGAAGTAAATTGTACTTTGGTTCATTTCATCACTGGTTGTTTGAAATTTTGACACAAAGACTTTTATTTTTACTGTAAATGAATATCGGCCCCAAATATCAGTTTTCAGTCTGCTTGATTTCTTATAATCAGGTCGACTCCTAATAATTACCGCTCATGAGTCCTGAACGACGGCTGCAGTCAGCTTCTCCCTGCAGACAGATGCTGAATCAGTCACACAGCGTTCGGTCCTGACAGTGTGACACTTCTTCATCCCTCAGATCTCATCGTTCAATGATCCAGACTTCCTGAAGCAGCTAGAGATGGCCGTCAAATATGGCTTCCCGTTCCTTTTCCAAGACGTGGACGAGTACATCGACCCAGTGATCGACACTGTCCTGGAGAAGAACGTGAAAGGAGCAGAGGGCAGGCAGGTCATCATGCTGGGTGACAAGGAGGTTGACTATGACCCCAACTTCAAACTGTACCTCAACACCAAACTGGCGAACCCCAAATATTCCCCGTCAGTGTTTGGAAAAGCCATGGTCATTAACTATACCGGTACGATGCTTCAGCGTGGCAGCCACTGTTTTTATTTGTAATATTTGAGCAACATGAACTAAACGCTTTGTCTGTGTCACGTTCCTGTAGTCACCCTGAAGGGTCTGGAGGACCAGCTGCTGAGTGTCATCATGGGCTTTGAGAAGAGGCAGCTGGAGGAGCAGCACAAGTCTCTGATCCAAGAGACCAGCGACAATAAGAAGCTGCTGAAGAACCTCGGAGACTGTCTCCTCAGAGAGCTGGCCACGTCCACGGGCAACATGTTGGATAACACCGAGCTGGTCCACACGTTAGACGAAACAAAGACGAAAGCCAGTGAGGTAAGTGGCTGCTGAAAGCATCAGTGAACTCGTGCAAGAATAGAAATTTCACTCACGTCTTTCTCCTGGTTTGTGGTTGTGATCGCCAGGTATTTGAGAAACTAAAGCTGGCTGAGAAGACGTCCTTGGACATTGAGAAACTCAGAGACGGCTACCGACCTGCCGCCAAGCGCGGTGCTATCCTGTTCTTCGTACTGACAGAAATGGCTCTGGTGAACAGCATGTACCAGTACTCTCTCGCCTCCTACCTGGAGGTGTTTGACTTTTCACTGCGCAAATCTCTGCCCGACTCTGTCCTGCTTCAGAGACTGAAGAACATCATGGACACTCTGACGTACAGTGTTTATAACTACGGCTGCACAGGTAACATTATATAAAGAAAGATTGAATGATAAAATTGAGCAAAAAGGTCCATTTCTTAAGATAACCTGACCTGACTGCGTGTCCTCAGGTCTGTTTGAGAGACACAAGCTGCTCTTTTCCTTTAACATGGCCATCAAGATTGAGCAGGCAGAAGAGAGGGCACCTCAGGAGGAGCTCGAGTTCTTCATCAAGGGTGAGATATCCCAAACAGGTTCACTCTTGCACACAAACCTGTGAATGCAGACAATGTCCAAAGCAGGTTTTCTTTCTTTTCTCCCTCCTGTGTGTCAGGTAATCTATCCTTGGAAAAGAGCAAACGCGGAAAGCCCTGTGAGTGGCTTCTGGACCAGGGCTGGGAGGACGTAGTGAAGCTGGCTGAGCTCTTTCCTGACCAGTTTGGTTCTCTGCCTGACGACGTGGAAAAGAATTCCCCTGACTGGGAGTCTGTAAGTGACCGACAGGAAACATCATAAACGTTTTCCCTGACGTGTGGAGAGTTGAACCCTCGCTCTTCTTCTCCTCAGTGGTACGACTTAGATGCACCAGAAAAGGCTGCGTTCCCCATGAAATATGAAGAGAAGCTGTCGGCCTTCCAGAAGCTGCTGCTGCTGCGCTGCTTCCGCGTCGACAGAGTGTACAGAGCTGTGACCGACTACGTCACTGTGACTATGGGCGAGAAGTGAGACTGTTTCTATTGAACTTATACACAGGACATGTTGTCACTGTATGTGCAGTGAACACAGTAAACTGTATGTACACTCTCGACGGTGCTGCAGGGTGAGTCGACTGAAGACAAGATGAGCAGATGTATCAGCTGATCGTCCACATGTTTTCTTGTATTTCTGCTCAGATATGTGCAGCCACCCGTGATAAACTTTGATGCACTCTACGAGCAGAGCACACCTTCCTCGCCCATAGTCTTCATCCTGAGCCCCGGCTCTGATCCAGGCAGTGACCTCATGAAACTAGCTGAGAGGTCAGGATTTGGAAGCAACAAATTCAAGTTCCTCGCTATGGGCCAAGGCCAAGAGAAGGTAATGAAGACTTTATGTCCCTGTCACAAAACAGTGGTGTGTAGATGATACTATCCAGGTTTTCTATAAACTGATCAATGTACAAGTTGTTAGAACAGTGTGTAACTAAAGTGGCCTGTAAAGACGGACTAGTGAGTAGATGAGTCTCCGTGTTCGCTGTGAGGACGTTTAATGTCCCCGACAACCTCTGTAGTCTCATTTAGACACTTGTTAGCAACCGCTAACTGTTTTTAACACATGAAGAGCTTTATAATTAAACTGTGGACATTTAATGATGGAGTTTATGTTGGAGAACAAAACGTGTAGATATGTTCAGCCTGAAGTTTTAGAACAACAAACTTCACCACTGCATAAGTGCAATCAAGTGAACGAGCACAAGGATCACTAAGCAGTCAGTACAATAAAAAGCTGAGGGTGGTTGTCTTCTGTGTAATAATAATAAAGGTGGCGCTACGCCTGCTGGATACGGCGGCGTCCCATGGTCAGTGGTTGATGCTACAGAACTGCCACCTGCTGGTAAAGTGGCTGAAGGACCTGGAGAAAGCCTTAGAGAGGATCACCGAGCCAGACCCCAACTTTCGCTTGTGGATCACCACCAACCCCATTAAGGATTTCCCCATCGGCATACTGCAGAAGTCTCTGAAGGTGAAACACACGTTCTCCTCACCTTCAGCTGGTGGCAGCGTTAACTCTCCAAGATTCAGTAGTCGGCACAAGGTTTTCCTCCAACAGGTGTATTTGAATGATTTTGAATGATACATGATGGTAAAAGAGGCTCGCCTACCTTCTGATCAGTGGACGACATGATCCAACTCCTGAGAATATGACATTGTTGCGTCACCAATACAGCGAGATGTGTAGTCTGCAAACAAACTGCTAAATAAAAGAATAAAAGAAGCTGAAAGCTGAATATGAGATAAAATGGCTTCTTCAGACTGTTGATGATAAAGACAGGATTTTAAAGCTGTCGGTGTTTTCACGTGGGTGTTGACGTTGTGTGCAGGTGGTGACGGAGCCTCCCAACGGTCTCAAGCTGAACCTGAGAGCTACATACTCTAAAATCTCCCATGAGAGCTTGGCGGCGTGTCCACACACGGCCTTCCACAGTCTGGTGTACGTGCTGGCCTTCTTCCACGCTGTGGTGCAAGAGAGACGCAAGTACGGCAAGATTGGCTGGAACGTCCCGTACGACTTCAACGAGTCTGACTTCTTTGTAAGTGTCATGGACACTGTGTTGCAAATTATTGATTGATTATGTAATTAGTATAAAATCGGTGATCAGTGATGTTTCACTGATGCAGGTGTGTATGGAGATCCTGAACACCTACCTGACCAAAGCTCACAACCAAGGACACAGCGACATTCCCTGGGGAGGACTTAAATACCTTATCGGGGAGGTTAGGCTCATTTTACTTGTTTTGTACTAAATTGTTAAATCTGTTATCTTGCGAGCTGCAGCTGATTGTGTATTACAGGTGATGTACGGGGGGCGATGCATAGACAGCTTCGACCGCAGGATCCTGACCGTCTACATGGACGAGTACTTTGGAGACTTCCTCTTCTACACTTTTCGCCGCTTCCACTTCTTCAGCAACAAGGATGAGGATTACAAGATTCCTCCAGACGGGCCCAAGAACGTTTACGTTGGTCAGTCGTTGTTTTAATAACTTCACATTCTCACACTTGTGAAAATGAATTGTGTGTCTTGGCTCACATCTGCAGCCTGGTTTCTGTTACAGATGAGATTGAAAAGCTGCCACTGGCAAACACACCAGAGGTGATGGGTCTTCACTCCAACGCAGAGATAGGATACTACACTCAGGCAGCTAAAGACATGTGGACTCACCTGATAGACCTGCAGCCTCAGACAGGTTTGTTTCATCCCTCCGGCCTTTTAATCCGTTTCTTAAATGAGAAATCCTGAGTGCTGGAGATCATCCATGGAAGTAATATTTATTGTTTTCTGTGCTGCCATGTGCTCCCTCTCCTGTGGCCTGCACACACTCTGTCAGGTGAATCTGGTGGGAGCATCAGTCGGGAGGAGTACATCAGCCAGGTGGCTCAGGACATTCAGAACAAGCTGCCCAAGTTATTTGACCTGGACGTGATCCGTAAGGAGATCGGCACGGACGTTTCCCCAACCTCCGTGGTGCTGCTTCAAGAACTAGAACGTTTCAACAAGCTAGTGGTCCGCATGCAGCGCTCTCTGGCCGAGCTGCAGAGGGTGAGAGGGAGGACGAGAGAGAGAGAACAGACGGGTGCCGAGTTTTCTTTGTGCTCCACGCAGGGTTTGATCTGTTCTAACTCCCTCCTGTCTCTCAGGCCCTGGCTGGTGAGGTGGGTATGAGCAGTGAGCTGGACGAGGTCGCTCGGGCCCTTTTTAACGGTCAGATCCCAGCCATATGGAAGAAGTTGGCACCTGACACTCTGAAGTCCCTCGGCAACTGGATGATCCATTTCCAGAGGCGTTATGACCAGTACAGTCACTGGGTGAGAACACACACACGCACGCACACTCACAGCTCACTGGGCTGCGTAGCCTCTGCAGTATTCTGACCAGTGGAGAATATGTTTCCATGTGTCTCGTGTCCACCAGGTGGACGAGGGAGAGCCAAAAGTTATGTGGCTGTCAGGACTCCATATCCCAGAGTCCTACCTGACTGCTCTGGTGCAAGCTGCATGCAGGAAAAACGGTTGGCCTCTGGATCTTTCCACGCTGTACACACAGGTGACCCAGTACAGCAGTGAGGAGGAGGTCAGCAGCCGACCTGGACAAGGTAAGGAGAGGACGCTCACTGTTTACAGCCTGATCACTGCTGAGCTGTGAACACTGACTGTCTCTGTCCCTGCAGGCTGCTTTGTGTCCGGCCTGTACCTGGAGGGAGCAGACTGGGACGTGGAGAACGGCTGCCTCGTGTGGAGTAAACCAAAGACTACAGTTGTTGAGCTGCCGATTCTCAGAGTCGTCCCCACAGAAGCTCGCCGCCTGAGGCTACAGGTGACACCGACTCTTCAGGCCTCCACAGAGTGCTGCAGGTCACTGTTAGGACGTTCGATCTAACTGTTGTGTGTTTGTACCACAGAACACGCTGCGGACCCCCGTATACACCACGTCCTCACGGAGAAATGCCATGGGTGTCGGGTTGGTGTTTGAGGCGGACCTGTCCACCACCAAGCACCACTCACACTGGGTGCTCCAGGGAGTCTGTCTGTGCCTCAACACTGACTGAAGACGACTCAGCCTCACTGAGGTGGTTACCTCACAGTCTGCTCCACAACAATGACTTTCTCTGTCTTTCCTCAGCAATAATATTCACAATATCTTTGCCTCCTATGGATCACGTCATCAGCCACATCCTCCTCCTCTGATGTCCTGATGTCAGATAAAAACAGATAGTAAACCTCAGTGTCCATCGCACGGCGGCGGCTGTCACGTTGTTGTTGTTGTTGTCATAGAGACAAGAAGCACGTGAAGCGTTTTATTCTGTCAGAGAAAAACACTGTGGACACGGAGCCCAAAGAAAAAAGAGCTCAGACTCAGACAAGAAGTTGTTTAAATGGATGAAGAGACGTCACATATGACGCAGCTCACAGCTCGTCACTCTGGTCGTGTCAAAGTGCTTTTGTTTTACAGCGGTTCAGGATCCTTCAGGCTTGAAGTCTGTCAGCTTTCATTAATGAACAAATGTGTGCAGTTCAGTCAAGTTCAGTTTACATATTTAATATTCTGTCCCGACTTGAAGAAGCTGTTTCTGCTGAGCTCGTCAACATAATCTGCTCCGAGGTTCAGTCGGCGTCGCTTCGTTATAACAATTCATTAATTTTTTTAATCTGATCATTTTGACTTTGAGTCTCATGATTATGATTTACCATGGGAATATTTTTTTTCATCAAGCTTAGTTACCATCTTGGGGTTAGAGTTTATTTTCTCTTTAACTGGCTGAAGTGAACTTTCACCACTCAGGACTGGTGCGGTGCGGTGCGGTGCGGTGCGTGTTGGGCTGCGGTGCCGGGTGTTTAGCCATGTGGACTTGCAGCTGTGAGGCTGTCGGCTAAATGCTAACACGTTGAGGTTCACCGTCTTAGTTCTTAGCCCTTAAGAGGTCCTTAAAAAAACTCTCGTGGTCCCAACGACAAAAAATGTCACCTTCCTAAAATCTGCTGAAAAATTATTATATATTAATATTTTTGAATCAGTCTTTTAAAACTACTTCAGCCTGAAATATACATATCAAAGGCGCCTTCTCTTCCTGATGTGTGGACTCACCAGCATCTCTCCCACCTCTTCAGTGTAGAGCCTCCTCCTGTGTGGTTTCTGCTGCTGCCAGAATGGCTCGATTGATGTCCACAGGACGTAGGCGTTGTAAAGTGAAATGTCAACCAGGTTGTGGAAGAATCTCTCAATCTGGGATTGAGCGTCTCCCATGCAGGTTTGTCATGGCCACAATATGCTGCAGGATTTCATCCGTCAGCAGTGGTTGAAAGCTGGTTGTCGGGTTATTGATTCGGGCGGCGGCATAGTGTGTAGGTCAATCATCAGACTGCAGGTAGCGGAGCGTCTCAGTGTTCGTGGGAGACCAAATTATCTTTCCGTTTTTTGAAGTCCATCCTTCTGCTGCTTCATCCATCTTCTCTCCGCTCTCATCTTCAGATGAGTCAGAGTTGTACTCCAGCTGGTCTGTTCCTACCTCTGAGGCCTCAGAGGAGGATGAGCAGCCGTCCTCGCACTCAGAGTGCATGATTACTTACAGAGCCTCCTGTGTGCTGTAATGTCTCGCCATCTCCAAAATGACAACTCCTGCACTACTGCTCATATCTGCAGTGCACCTGTGTAAACAACCTGAGCAGAACCAAAGCAGTCCAGTTTTGTTTTGGTTCTCGCGCTACTCATCGTTTTTATTATTGAATTAGTGTGAACGCAGAGTGGACTTCTAAGAGAAAAGCCTTTTGAAGTTGGACACGCGCGCGCGCACACACACACACACACACACACACACACACACACACACACACACACACACACACACACACACACACACACACACTATCCAACATCAATAGCGACACACACTTATCATTTCAGTAGAGAGGCACCCTTGCAGCAAACAGTAGAAAGTGTGAAATTTTGCTGCGTGCTTTGAATGGGAAAAAGTGGTGCCAACTGGTGGACAAATATAAAAATTTAAAATTGAAGGCTGGTAGTCCGAAGTGAAATCTTAACATAAAGGAATGCATTAGTTTATGTTAAGATAAATGTGGGGTCAAAAATTGCATTTTCAATGGTTTTCAATGGGACATTTTTTGTTGTTAGGAACGAATGTGTCTGAGATGACAATTCAAAAATTTCTTAAAAATGAATCTCCTTTGGAAAATTTGAGCTTTATTCATTCAACACAGCCAAAATGGCTTGAAAATAAAAAACTGAATGGCACAAAATGTCCGTAGGATCTCTTAAGGGTTAGTTTCTAATTAGCAGTGAACGTAAGGTTGGTCTGAGAGAACTCGACTGAAGTGTTCGAGGAGAATAAAGGTAGTTTGGTGAAGCAGACTTTAGTTTTTTATTATTTCCCATCATAACAATCGTCCTTTAAGGCGTCGGAGCATCTGAATGACGTAACGACTCACAGAACTACTTCATGTAGAAGAACACACTTTTTATTGTTGCTGCAGGTGGAGGAGACAAACAGCTCAGCAGAGACACTTTAATAAACACATTCAACACAAACACAACGATCACTAATCCAGATGTTTGATTCCACAGATGCTTGGATCCTTCATGAACTCTGGATGTTTGTGAGTCACCGACATGAAACCTGGAGGAAGAGACGCTCAGAGTCACTTCAGTCAATCAGCTGATGTCTGACAGAAACACATCTTTGACATTTCTCTGCTCAGACTCCTGTGATGAGCTGCAATCAGCTGATGTCTCAAGATTAACGTTAACGCGTTATTTTGTATAAACATATAAATGATTGATAGATGACAGTTGAATTAAAATGCTGGATTAAGTCGCCTGGTTTATCTGGTCTGAGTTCGTCCTTATTAAAATGAAGAAACGTCACTTTAAAAAGGTTCATCTGAAGGAAACGTACCCATTGAGTGAGCTTTCTTTATCGCTTTGGAGACTTCCTTCTGTTTTCTTCCACACAAGCCTGCAGAATAAAAACACGACATTAATCTTTTTATCCACAAAACACTGCAAACTGCTGACGAATGCTTCGGGCAGCTTCTGCTCACCTGTGATGTGTCGGCCGTAGATTCTGCCCGTGTGCGGTGAGATGAACTGTGAGAGCAGCTGTGAAGAAGACAGACGAGAGGAAACGATCAGTGATGTTCATGTTGTACTGAAGCTCCGTCTCACCGTCCAACGTCAGGAAAAGTTCAAGATGTTGTGAGTCTGATACAGCCAGCGACTTATCGTTTCATTGATTAGTTGTCAACTATTAAATAATCACCTATTTTTATCATTGATTTTTCAGTTCGAGTAATTTTTTTAAGAAAACTGTCAAAATTCTCTGTCGGCTTGTTAATGTTTTCTGTTTTATTCCCGCGATGACAGTAAACTGAATATATTTGACTTTGGGAACTACTGATCAACATTTAGCACCATTTTATAGACCAAATAACACATTAATTAATCGAGGAAATACAATTTTAGTTCAGTTTATATTTATGGTTTCATTCTAATATTTTTCAGTCTCTTGTCAGACTGGAACGTGGTCTTAAACACTGAATGAGTCGTGTAAATACCTTCTGTGATTTCTGTAGGTGAACTTGTTTCTGGTGTAAATGTTCTGACTGACCGGCTGCGATCCAGATGTGGTTCCTGTACCTGATGTATTGAGTGTAACAGCGAATGTTGTCTGATAAATCATCAGACTGCAGTTACATGACATCACAAAAGATTCCAAAGAAATATTTAGGGGAATTTCATCTGGACTTATCGTCATAAAAATAAAATATATACACTTTTATTTCCTGTTTTACTTTTCTGATATCTGAGTTTACCTTCTCTGATCGTTTTGTTTGATTCATTAAGAACAACTAAACTGACCTAAAGTGTTCGACAGGGTTTGGTGTAGCCTCTCCTCTGAGATACAAACTGAAGCCTCGTTTCTCTGCAAGGTAAACATTCCTTTTTCACATAACTGACCCTGTGACGCTTTGTACCAGGAGGCTCCATCCAGTCTGCCACTATCTCCATCTGGACACAGACACTTTATTTTCTTAAGAATAAAAACATCACTTCAGAGACTCCACAGACACCAGAAAACATCTGGAGGGGCCCTCGAAGTTTAAAATTAGATTTACAACGGCCCACCGGAGACACTCAGTCTTTCCTTTAAGGGTCAAGGTAGGTTCAACTGATCACAGTTGAATCCACGGATACAAAACACTGAAGACTGAAGGACTTTCTTTTGAAAATGATATGTTATAATTGAATGTCCTTTTGTATCTGTAAAACTGCATCATTTTACTGTCCCTGAACATCTCGCCTGCTGAGAGACACACACACACACACACACACACAGACTGAGGTAATAAAACTCCCCCTCACATTCCTCAGAGTTTCTTCTCTCTTCTGAATCTTAACAAAGTCATAATCACTATTAAGCCAGAACCGTATCTCCTGGGGAATCACACATTATTATTCAGGAGGTAACTTTCATAAAACTGATCCTACTCTCATTTCTCTGTGATGAAAAATAACTGAGATAAATTAAATATGCAGAATTGCCCTGTATTCTGTGGATCCACAGCGCCCTCCAGTGGTGAGATTTATATCCAATGTGAGGTCTTTGTCTCATTTATGCATATTACAGTCAATGTTTAAAGTCCCTGTTATAACAGTATTAGACTGAAGCTAAAAGGAAAATGTGTAGTAATTATTTCTTCTGTATAATCAAGTGTTCAACCAAGTACTATTACTTTTAAATGGTAATGATTTAATGATTCATGTGATTTGTGTTTTAAGACAGTTATTAAGTCATGGTGACGTTCTGGGAAACACGATTTAAAACATTAAGATGTTTGTTTAGTTTCTCTGTGCGTTTATCAGACTTGTTACTCCTCTGGTGTGAGGACTGGCAGGTTTTTAATGTGGAGAACCAACGGTAACTGTGTACAAGCCACTACTTCAGTACTGAGATTGAATAAATTGAGTCACGTGGTCACCAAGGAGAATTGAGTTAAACTCGTCTCGTGGAATTTGATTAATTACCTCCGAATTAGTCAAAGAGATAAAAGAACGGAGTGGTGCCCTATTTATGAGTGCTTTGTTAATCTCAAGTGGTCAATAAATTAAATTTATAAGTAGTGTTTCTCCTATACTACCATACCTAACACTAACACGAAGAAGAAGAAGAAGAAGAAGTGAACAGGTACCTTTCTTTAAATACATTCTGACTTATTATCCATCATTAACACTCAGTCTGGACCCAGTTACAGGCGCTTCAGTCTGAACCCAGTTACAGGTGCTTCACTCTGAACCCAGTTACAGGTGCTTCACTCTGAACCCAGTTACAGCTGCTTCAGTCTGAACCCAGTTACAGGTGCTTCACTCTGAACCCAGTTACAGGTGCTTCACTCTGAACCCAGTTACAGGTGCTTCACTCTGAACCCAGTTACAGGTGCTTCAGTCTGGACCCAGTTACAGGTGCTTCAGTCTGAACCCGGTTACAGGTGCTTCAGTCGCTCACCTGGATGTTCTTGTAGTCCACAGTGACGTTGCAGAGGACACATCCTTTCTGTGGTTCTTTGAACGGGTTTTCCATCTTAGCGAGCTTAAAGATGAAGAACAAGTAACATGAATATAACATGTCCAGGTCATTGTTATTGCTGACAGATGTTCCTGTGATAACTCAGTGTTATTACCACGTCATCTTTCTGTCGGGCTGCTTCTGAAGCGGCTGTCAGACTTCTCACACCTGCAGGGGCACGTTAGCATTAGCAACATTAGCTCTCTGTCGCTCACCAGATAACAATGATTCCAATTTATACTTAAAACAAGTATCGATAGTTCATCTTAAACACAATAAACTCAATAACACATTCAAACACACGCTAGAGATCTTTATAATATCTACAGGCTTACTTGTGTTTCCATGTGATGATAAAACAGGTTTCAGCCTCTGAAACATTCTCAGGACGGACATTTTGACCTGACACAGGACCGGATGTTGTCAACCAAGAGTTCCGGTGCCTCTGACTAATATTTCCTACTACATCTTACGTTAATGTTTGTTATTTGGGGGTTAATAACAAATTAAATATCGTTTTATTCTTAAATAATAAATATATGCCGAGTTTGTTTTTGTTTTTTTCTTGTAGACTTTTAATTTCTGATGTGAGTGCTCTTTAAGTTTTAAGATTTAATGTTTTACGGAAATAAATAAATGTTACCCTCTTCGAAGACACAACGATATAAGATACACTCCGCCGGAATAAGCGAAGATGTTACTGTTAGCTGTTTGCTACTTATATTAGCAAATTATTTAAACTTATTATATTTTTAACGCCGCATTAGTTTGATCAAGTTATATTTGTGACTTTACATCAGCGTCTTATTGAATCATCACCGTTCGTAACCCGCAGCATCATGCTAAGCACTTTTATAACGTTTACGACATGAGGAGTCAGCTGATTAAGCAAAGTGTTCATCTGATCATTACCGGCTTTATTTTGGGGAACTCATCAGAAGTTTACTGCGGCTAAACTAACAAGTACACGCAAAAGATAAGGGCATTGAAACTGTTAGCCCTGCTAGCTAGTTAGCCGGCAAACCGAAGACGGAAGTGGTAGCGGGATTGTTCTCTCGCTCTGACGATGCTGTTGACAGTTTTGAAATTTAAACGTGAAGCTCTTTGAGCCGCTGTCGCCTCCACGCGCACCGACGTTACAATAACAGAGCAGCTTTTCTTAAATTATTGTGGTGACAGACTTTTATCCTTTTTAGCTTAATGTTGAGTGTTTGTGAAGCTAATTAGCTCTCCACAGGGGAAACCAGGGAGCTGAACCAGCAGCAGGGAGCTAGCTGAGGCACGTAACGTCTCCAGGCTGTGATGGTGACGTCAGGTGTGAACCAGGATCAGTCTGCTGCTGTTTGTCACCGTGTGTCTGCTCAGAGCTCAGGATGATGTGTGTGCTGAGCCTGTGTGTAGCAGCAGGTCGGTGTGTCAGCTATGGATGCTGAGGGGACAGAAGTCAAAGTTAAAAGAGTTTCCTCGAGGAAAAGGACGAGGGAGAGTCTGAGGACTCACCTGACACCTGCCAGCAAGAGAGGAGGAGGAGGAGGAGGAGGAGGAGGAGGAGACACCTGGTCACAGCAATGTCCCCAAAACTGGAGGCTGAGCAGCATCATGGCTGATATACAAGCTGCTGAGGTCAGTGACGGTCCAACATCTGAAGCCTTCATGCAGCTGATAAAACTCGTGTGATAAAATCCTCAGACCACATTTAGTACAACAAGTGTTGAGTGACACAAGCTGCCATAAAATACTAAATGTCAATATTATCGTCTGTTACATTTTTCAACCAACATCAGTCCTGATAATAACTACAGATATTTATTCATCGTCAGGACTCGAACCCTCCAAATACCAGTTTGTTTACATGATGCCACAAAGAAATATCTTCCATATATTTAATATATAGTGTAGTTTAGTATAGTTTAGTATAGTTTAGTGTGACCCTGAGATGACACCAGGGAAACAGCATATATTTGGCCTACGGGCTGAAATACAGGTAAACTGTCCTATCTTGTGAAAAATATTAAAAATTACAGAAACTCGTCAGGACCACAGAATGAAAGCCTGATAACATGGGACACATGACGTTACGCTGTCGTGGCAGTGGGATGAAAAACATAGTTTAATGGTTCATAATGTGTAAAACAGTTTTAACTGTCTGCCTGTGATATACACAGTGTAGTACAGACATTATATGAGCTGTCATCGCACAAAACATCCACACTGTGCATCCGAAGTTGTTATGAGTTGTTATTGATACCTGACCAATCAGCTGACTCCACAGGTTTCTATCAGCTGATGATTATTTTAAAGGAAAAATGAACGCAGTGAATAACTCTACTATCGACTAATCAATCAGTCAGCCATCGTTCGGTCGTTGAACTTACCGCCTGTGGATTGACGGTGCTGTGTTTGTGTTCAGTTCTGCAGTGACAGTGAGGATTTATTCGGGGACTATGACAGCATCCTGGAGGACAGCTCTCTGCTGGCGAAGCTGGACGATGCAGAACAAACCGAGAGGCAGCGAGACGTCCGGCCGTCAGCCGCGGATCAGCCGAACTTCACGTCTCTGCGGCCGCAGAAAGACGTCGTCTGTGAGGATGTTCTCACAGCCTCTATCTTAGACGGCCTCGGAGACGAAGCCTTCGAGGACTTACCGCCCAGCCAGCGCCAGTTTCAGGAACAAGTTTATGAGAATGTAAAGAGGAGCAGACTGGACGGAGATAAAACCTCCACACCGGTCAGAGACGCTGACAGGACCGCCGAGGCTGGAACAGTAATTAAAATGGAGGATAAAACCAAGAGACCGGCGAGGAGGAGCGTGGCGGACCAGCTGAAGAGGACGATGGTCTGTAACGCAGCATCTCCCTCCAGCGTTTCACGGACTGTCGTGTTAAAAGAAGCCGTGGTCACCGAGGAGATCAGCGTCGCCATGCAGGCCATGGAGACCGTATCCGCCGAGACCACCGACCTCGGGCCTTTCTTTGGACTCCCCTCCAGAGTGAAAGACCTGATGTACAAACTGAGAGGGATCACGTCTTTATATGGTGACGCACTGTTCTGTTGTTGTCTTCTGAATTAACACGTTCCAGCTTTTGTAATGTGAACATCTGCCGGTGTCCTTCGTCCTTGGTGTTGCAGCTGAGTGTCCATCTGTAAAACAATCACACTGCAGCACAGAAAAACTGATACGACGATAATCAGCAGACTACGGCTGCAATTAACAGTTATTTTAATGAACAAATAATCATCCAGTTTCTTTCACATTAATCAATTTGTTCTAAAATGTCAGCACAGTTTCTGAGAGTCCAACGAGAAATCTTCAGACGTCTTATTTTATCCGTCCAAAACCCGAAGAGATTCAGTTTACTGTGATAAAAGCATCAAATATTCACATTTGAGGAGCTGGAATGAACAAATGTCTTGCTTTTTTTCTTGGAAATATTATTGATTGATTTTTAAAACATTGCTGATTGTTTTTCTGTCAGTTAATTAATCAGAAAAATAATTGTTATTCAGCTCCACATCTTTCTGAACACAGTTTAAAAAATGCTTCTTCTCTTTGTCACTGACTTAGATGTTCAGATTGAAAACAGTAAATATGAAGTTACCTCTGAACAGAGCCATGCTAGCAGTTTCCCCCTGTTTCCAGTCTTTATGCTAAGCTAAGCTAAGCAGCTGCTGGCTGTAGCTTCATATTTACTGTACAGAAAAGAGAGCGGTAATAATCTGAACTCTCCATCGTCTGTATTTCGTTAATACCAAATCGCTGTGACCTCAGACTGAGGAGCATATTTTTGATTTGTCTCCACAGATTGGCAGCAGACGTGTCTGAACCTGGACTGTGTTCAGCAGAGGAAGAATCTCATCTACTCTCTTCCCACCAGCGGAGGAAAAACTCTGGTTGCAGAGATCCTCGTCCTCAGAGAGCTGCTGTGCAGGAAGAAAGACTGTCTGTTCATCTTACCGTACATTTCACTGGTGCAGGAGAAGGTAGTAAAGAGAGACCTGAATACAAGAACAAACTCAGTCTGAAGTTTAAAAGTGTTGTTGACGTCTTTCACTGGACTTTTTATGAATCTCTTGTTTTTTTTTAATCTCTGATTGACGATCAACTTCTTTCAGTTCAGATTTCAACACCTGAGTTTGGATTTCTGATGAAACCAAATCAGTTTATTGTTATTCTTTATTCTTGTTGTTATTATGTGTAAGGTTACATTAGACACAAAGCACTTTTTATTAAAAGAACAGAAAAAATACAAACTGCATTAAATGTAAATGTGTACGTATACTTCAGTAGGCTTCACATACAAACAGGTTTATATTTGCATACGTGCGTTCAACAGTCAAAAGAGTTTAAAGGCAAATTGATAGAAGATAATTCATACTGTGAAACCTGGACAGGTGCTTCAGATATCTGAGGATTTTACCAATAATGTAGTCTATCTGTGTGACAACATGAACCTGATTGTTGTCATAACATGTAGATAAAAACTGGTGTCATCTGCGTAAAGATGTACATTACAATGTGGAGGTGATATTATGGAGTCCAGAGCCCCGTGGGACACGTTTCCATCACAGCACTTCATTTTGAATGGATAAAAACTGCTGCTTTGTTGTTCTGCAGGTCCGCGGGTTAGCAAGCTTCGGCCTGGAGCTGGACTTCATGGTGGAGGAGTACGCTGGCAGTAAGGGCAAGTTTCCTCCCGTGAAGAGAAGAAACCAGACGTCACTTTACATCGCTACGATAGAGAAAGCCCACAGCCTCGTCAACTCTCTGATAGAGACCAGCAGGATCGATAACCTGGGACTGGTGGTGGTGGACGAGGTACAGTTTGGATCAACGCTGTGTTAAATGTGACCGTGACGTTACAGGTGGAAGGATTGATGTCAGCGTTTGTCTTCTGTGTGCAGCTTCACATGTTGGGCGACGGCAGCAGAGGAGCTGTTATTGAAATGACTCTGGCCAAAGTTCTGTACATGAGCAGTGAGTCCTCGTTTAATCACAGTTGTTCTGTTGAGCTCTTAAAGGAACAGTTCACCCAAAGATGAAAATGTTTGTTTCTTTACAGAGACGACTCAGATTGTTGGGATGAGCGCCACTCTGGGAAACATCAGAGACCTGCAGACGTTTTTAAAGGCTGAAAATTACACAAACGACTTCAGGCCTGTATGTGATGTTCACCACTGTGTATGTTGAACCATCCTATAACTGTGAGCTGTTGTAAAACTGTGGTGTGTTCAGGTCCAGCTGAAGGAGTACGTTAAACTGAAGGACACGATCTATGAAGTGGACCCAAAGGAAGAGGAATGTTTTAGATTCTCACGTCTTCTCAACTTTAAAGTAAGTTCGATATTCTCAGTGTGATTGTTTTAATAATAACATTTTATAGTCTGTCACTTAATGAATACTTAGAGACGACAGAGGAGCACGAGGTGTTCGAAGCATTTTAGAAACAGAACTGTGTTCCAGTGAACAAAACACCAACTCTCAGAGGTGTTCAGTTCTCAAAACTCTTCGTACAATCATCAGAAATCACAACAAAACGTCCTCAGACAAGAAAAAACAAACCCCTGACGTCATCGTGCTTTGACACATCGACATGGAGGCACAGGGGACAGTGTGTCCTGCAGGTTGAGTTTGCTGTGTGAAAGTTGTTTCAAAGGCAAAACCAAATGTGACAAAAGAACCAGAAAAATCAATAAAAGATCCGTCTGTGTAATCCCAGAACCCAGCTGGCATCCGGCCTTTTTAACGCCAGCCAGCCCTCTGCAGAACTGTACCGACTTGAAGACAGTTGTTGACAACGTGTCCCATCTTTGTCCCCTCAGTACTCGAGTTCGATGCAGAAGATAGACCCGGATCACATCATTGCTCTGGTGACTGAAGTCATTCCAACACATTCATGTCTGGTGTTCTGCCCCACCAAGAAAAACTGTGAGAACGTGGCAGGGATGATCTGCAGATACCTGAAAGAGTAGGTGAAGCAGCCGTGTGTCGTGTTCTGCTCTGCTGTCCACTCTGCTGACTCTCTGGACTCTTACAGGGACTTCCTGCAGCACAGGCGGGACGAGAAGGACGTCCTCCTCAGAGAGCTGAAGGACAGCGGGAACGGCTCGGTGTGTCCGGTCCTCAGGAGGACCGTCCCCTACGGCCTGGCCTATCACCACAGCGGACTGACCTCCGAGGAGAGGAAACTGGTGGAGGAGGCCTACTCCAACGGGGTCCTCTGTCTCCTCACCTGCACCTCCACCCTGGCTGCAGGCATCAACCTACCTGCCCGCAGGTGAGTCACCGACACGCTGATGCATTCTGATGAGACGCTGATGGTTTTAGTCGATAGTTTTAAATGAAAAGAAACCTACATTCATACACTACATCAATATAAATAAATGTTCCCTCTCACTGATGTTCTGGCTACATTATATGACGACACACTGACTTTATTGTGGGGATATTGACCCTGATGTCGTTGAGTCAGAGTGATCCTGCGCTCGCCGTACGTGGCCACAGACTTCCTGAAGAGGAGCCAGTACAAGCAGATGGTGGGACGGGCCGGTCGAGCAGGCATCGACACTGAGGGAGAGAGCGTCCTCATCCTGCAGGACAAGGACAGAGATATGGTGAGTCAGGACTCAGAGAGGTGACGTAGACGGAGAGAGTTCAGGCAACTTTTCTCTGAAGGTGTGGACACACATCAGACTTTCTGTTATTATTATATTATTTTACATCTTTCTGTTTCCTGTTTTGTCTTCAGGCTAAATCACTCGTGTGCGCCCCGATGGAAAACTGTTACAGCAACCTAATGCATGATGATGGAAAAGGCCTCCTGAGTCTCCTCCTGTCTCTCATCGGATTAAATGTAAGTCCCATACGTCATCACATGTCGTCTCCAGGTGTTTCCAGCTGTGTGGACAGACATGAACCAGGTGTGTGTGTTTGTTGCAGATCACCACGTCTCTGGATCAGATTAGAGAGTTCCTGTGTGGGACGCTGCTGCACGTCCAGCAGACGCAGCTGTGTGTGGAGCAGAGTCTGTGGGAGGTGGTGCAGCGGTGTGTCGGCCTCCTGAAGGACAAAGACCTCATCACTGTGACTTCAGACTCACACGGTCAAACCCTGCAGGTCACCAAGCTGGGAAAAGCTACGTATAAAGGTAAATCACTGTCACGGTCAGGGGCATCCACACCTCTGTTCAATGTGGATTCATAATTTATCTTTTGGTCCTCAGGCTCAGTGGATCTGACCTGCAGTGACCTCCTCTACAACGACCTGTCTAAAGGTCTGGACGGTCTGCTGCTCAACAGCTGCCTCCACCTGGTCTACCTGGTCACACCGTACGACATGATCTCACAGTGTAATCCTGACTGGATGTTGTTCTTCAGACAGGTACACGCTCGTCGTGACACATCATGACGTTTTCTCAGCTCAGTTGTGACCAGCTGACGTCTGTTGTCGTGTTACAGTTCACCCTGCTGTCAGCTGCAGAGCAGAAGATGTCCGCAGCCGTCGGAGTGCCGGAGAGTTTTGTTGCGAGAAAAGCTGCAGGACAGACGGTGAAGAAGGTACAAAACTGTCGGACGCTTTCCTCCATCCGAACACGTGTCCAGAGCTTGTACACTCTCAAGTCTTTTATGCATCTAAATTATTGTCTGTGCACAAAAAATAGTGACATTCTGTGTGACGTCTAATAAATGTCCTCAAGTGATGTCACTCGAGTCAGCGTCAGTTTGGACCTGAACCAGACACATGAGCTGCTACTATCATAACACACCGACTGTCAGCAGGTCCAGGAGCATTTAGAGGAATGAAGGCCACAAGTGTGAACATGAGATCTCCTGTTTTAACCTTTTTAAATTGTCCATCATGAGTCTGACCAAAGATCTAAAAGTTTCGTAACCTTACAGGAACAGTTCACTCAAACAGTAAATCAGCCATCATCTCCTCCTGATGATATAAAGTCAGGCTCAGCCATCATCTCCTCCTGATGATATAAAGTCAGGCTCAGCCATCATCTCCTCCTGATGATATAAAGTCAGGCTCAGCCATCATCTCCTCCTGATGATATAAAGTCAGGCTCAGTCATCATCTCCTCCTGATGATATAAAGTCAGCTCGTCTGCTGTGATCACAGTCTGCAGGAGAGAAACACTTGATGCTTCGCAGCGACAGTGAAGATTTCAGGATCTTATTTGTCAGGTTAACATTTGATGGTTGAATATTGACCTCACAGTTCAGTGTATACTATTAAAGTAGTTTAATAACTCAACTTAAGTCTTTTGTGATTTTAAGTGCTGGTAGATTTCGTGTCCTTCGATGGTTGATGGTCATTTTAGTTTTTGGTGAGAGCAGCTGCTGTCCTGGTTTGTTGACCCTCGTGGCGTCTCGTTGTGTTTCAGAGCATGAACATGGAGGTGGTGAGGCGGATGTATTTGGCTCTGGTGCTGTTCACTTTACTGAAGGAGACCAACCTGTGGATCGTGGCCGACAAGTTCCAGCTGAGCCGAGGCTTCGTCCAGTCTCTGCTCAGCTCGTCCTCGGCCTTCTGCTCCTGCGTGCTGCACTTCACTGAGGTATCACCTGATGTAACCTGACACCGCTGACGCTGCTCTCAGCTCTGCTGCAGTTGATCAATGCTCGTTCCTGCTGTGTGTGTTCAGGAGCTGGAGGAGTTCTGGCCCTTCAAAGCTCTGCTGACGGAGCTGACGCGGCGGCTGAGCTACTGTGTGAAGGCTGAACTCATCCCTCTGATGGAGGTGGCAGGAGTGATGGAGGTCAGTGTGGATCAGAACACATTTCATCACCTTAATCAAGTCCATCGACAGAAAATCAATCACAAAGTGTTTTTATATTATATCTGCTGCTCGAAGCTTCTCACACGTGAAGAGTTTCTGCTTTTCTTGTTGTGTTTTTGTGTCGAGTCGGTGGAAGTCCAGCAAACAAACAAACAGAGACGGGACGGACAGACATGATGTCACATGATCAGAACAACACAGCGACAGTTTACAGATTTCATTGACAGAATATAAAATGTAAAGTGTTTGGATCCAGGAGACGACTGCGCCACACGACCTCCTCTCCACCGTGATGACCTGGAAGAGACCCGGCCACACAAGACAATAAGCAAAGATTTAGATTTTAGACGGAAGAACAGAACTTGAATTATCACCAACGAGCTCGAGACGAGATGAATGTTACGATGGTGATGTTTCCACAGTGAAATACATTTTCAGAAGTTTATAATAGCCAGTTTGTTTTTGTCCTCCAGTCACGAGCGAAGCAGCTGTACAACGCCGGCTACAAGACGCCGACTCACCTGGCGAACGCCGACCCTGCGGTTCTGTCCAAGACGATAGAAAACCTGTACAAGAAACAGGCGGATCAGATCGTGGCCTCTGCTAAAGTGAGTGTTGTTCAGCTCGACGTCAGCAGATATCATGATGACCAACGTGTGAGCTGTTTGTCCTCAGATGATGTCTCTCTGTTCCAGATGCTGCTGAATGAGAAAGCTGCAGCTCTTCAGGAGGAAGTGGACGAGCTGCTGATGGTTCCTGTGGACCTGCCCGCTCCCTCAAGAACACAACTACTTACCTGAGTTTATTTATCAGAGGAGTTTTATTCTCTGTGTGAACTTTGTGTTTTTTTAATACTTCATTTGTTTGAATTGCAAATATTATTAAAATAATGGACAAGAAGGACTCGACTTGAATTTTTGTGAACCTCCAACTGACAGCTGGTGTCTGGAAACAGCCTGGATTCTGGTTCTGCTCAGCTGAACTCTGTCAGCAGCTGCTTCACTCGAACATCAGTGTTGTTTCTTTGTCTCATCACCGAGTTAAAGCAGGTCGCAGCTCTGATGTGGTTCAGATCAGCTGTTGCTCAATATTTACAGCCGCTAACTGCAGGTGGATCTGCAGTGAAGCTAACAGTGAAGCTAACAGTGAAGCTAACAGTGAAGCTAACAATGAAGCTAACAGTGAAGCTCACAGTGTAGCTCACAGTGTAGCTAACAGTGAAGCTAACGTTAGCGTGCTGATTTGAGTCAGTTTGATGTTCGACATCGGACTGTTTTTATATAAACATCAGTTTTAATTGATAATGTGACCTTTCATATCTTCTTGTACTGGTTAAATGAGACACACCTGTTTAAACTGGATGTTTGTGCCCCTGATGATTTTTTTAATTAATATTTGTACAGAAAATAAATTAATCTTAATAAAAACCAGCCTGCAGGTCACGTGACCCACTGACACTCTTTATATTACATTTTATATTTCAGTACTTTTCATATAAGTGACTTTAACTTTTACTAAAGTCACATTTCATCACAGTATCTTTACTCTTTCTCTTCCTGCACTGATCCTCCTCGGTGCCGGTGTGTTCCGGACCGTGCCGGTGTGGTCCGGACCGTGCCGGTGTGTTCCGGGCCGTGCCGGTGTGTTCCGGGCCGTGCCGGTGTGTTCCGGACCGTCCCGGAGATGTTCCGGCTCCGGTGTGATCATGTGCGGCGGCTGTGAACAGGAGGAAGCGCTGCAGGAAGTGTGCAGCATGTGTGTGTCGGCAGCGGTCATGATGTGTGTGTCGGTGTCGGTGCTCCTGTGTGTCCTCTGGTCTCACACTCACGGGCTCCACTTCAGGATCCAGAACCAGAACTCTTCGGAGGTTCTGGACGCGGCGGCGATGGTGGACCTGTCCGCGGTGATCCGCCGGGTGGACCGGCGCTTTCTGTCCGTCACCATCGACGCGAGTTTGGCTGCTGAGGAGAAGTTCATGTACCTGCTGAGGTGAGTTCAGTCCGGAGGAGCCGCGGAGTCTGTGCGACCCGCTCAGCTCCGGACCGACCGGTTCTCTGTCGGACCGACCGGTTCTGACTGTCGGAGTCATGCTTCACACAGAGCTTCAGTCTGAAACCACCAGACGGGTTCGGACTGGTCACAGCAGCAATACTCCAGTAAAAGTAACGAGAACTTGTTCATATTATTTTGTAGAAGTGAAAGTCACACATGTGAAAAGTACTCGAGTAAAAGTCTTAAAGTATCCGAGTATCTATTAAATTAACTTAAGTATCCGAAGTACAAGTAACTGATTATTTACATTTATGTGTCCTGTAAAAAAACTAGTCTGGCTGAGATGCAGCGTGTAATCTGTAATCTGTAATCTGTAATCTGTAATCTGTAACCTGTAACCTGTAATCTGTAACCTGTAACCTGTAATCTGTAATCTGTAACCTGTAATCTGTAATCTGTAATCTGTAACCTGTAATCTGTGATCTGTACAGTAACTCTAATTGTCTTGAGTAAATGTACTTAGTTACTTTCCAGCACTGCTTTTCAGTGTTGTTGATTACTACTTGTAACATTTTGTTTACTTCACCAGAGCCTCTAATATCTGAGTGTTGCTACGGCGACATAACTTAAACACTTTTTCACACATTTAAGAGACTTTAAATCCAACATGGCCGCCATGTGAAGGTGTGTGTGATCTGTGTTGTTGTTGTTGTTGTTGTTGTTTTCTTTCTCCCACATTTTTAAAATGAGTTCAGAAAGTAACTTTTGACTCCTGAGATTTGTTTTGTCTCCCGCAGCTCTCCAAAGATAAGAACGCTGGCGAGAGCACTCACTCCGGCTTTTTTAAGATTTGGGGGGACCAGGCAGGACTTCATGGTGTTCAGCCCTCAGAGGCCTCCGCCCGTCTCAGGTGTCGCTGCAGGTAACTAACTGCAGGTGACTGCAGCCGGAGCTCGAACGCTCCACTCATTATGATGCTGTACTGATTTCTTTGTGCTCGAGGGGGATTTCTTTTTAAATCTACTTCCTCCCAGGCAGACGTCACGTCATCAGGCCAGACATGTTCGTACTTGTTCTTTTTGTTCTCGGGAAGTGTTTACCAACCTTTAAACTTCCCTTCCTCAGAAAAATACTGGAAACAAAAGTACACAAACAACTGGACGATCATCTCTCCACACAGAGCGTTTCATGTACAGTGAAGTACCAGCTCATAACTGCAGTAAATTCACTGCAGTTTACAGTATTTTACAGTGAAACAGATCACAGTTATTTATTGTGTTTCTACATTAACCTAAATACAATCATTTACTGTGGAAATACAGTATCTTGATGTACAATTACATCATCAGACTGTAAAAGGCATCTGTAGTTCATGGAAATATAAATATTACATATTACAGCAATGTTTTCACATTAATCCAACCATAGTGCTTGTTAGCATGTTAGCATGTTAGCCTCCGTAACTTGTTGGACCACTTGTATGCCAGTTAGCCTGTTGTTTTCCTGTTAGCATGTTAGCCTTTAAGCTTGTTGTTACCATGTGTAGCTTGTTGGCCACAGGCCTGTTGTTGGCATGTTGTATTCATGTTGGAATGTTAACGGTAAGCTTGTTATTAGCATGTGTACCTTGTTGACTTGTTAGCCTGTTGTTAGCATGTTAGCCTGTTGTTATCCTGTTAGCAAGTTAACCCGTAGATCACACCTGAAATGGAATGTACAATAAAAATGACATTCATCTTGTTGTCAGAACAATCCTGTGATGAACTGGAGTTGCCCTCGTGGCTGGAGGAGAAGCTGAAGAACGAGTGGACCCAACAAAAGCTGATCCTGATGAGAGAAGATCTGCAGAGGAAGTACAAACGGGTGAAGTTCACAGGTACGACTTCTCCTCAGCCTGAGTTTCTCACACAGTTAACATGATGTGCTCCAGTCTGGTTTCAGATTTAACAACAACACTGAAACAACCAGACTTTGGGATCAACGCCGATCCAAATTTTTTTTGTTTTATACTTTAACTTTACTTCTTCCCTGCTGCCTTTGACACTGTTGATCCGGAGGAGGTTCATTTTCAATAGTTTTCCAAAGGTGTTCCTCAGGCGTCGATGTTTGGACCACAGCTTTTTAATGTACATGCTCCTGTTTAGCAATTATATAAGAAAACGTCATGTATCATGTCATTCTATGCAGATGACACTCAGCTCTCAACACTTTTCTCTCTTCTGCTTATTAATAGTAAAACTTCGATTCCAAAACATTTGGGACGCTGTGGTTCTCACTTTGACTCTTACTTGAGACTTGACTTTTTTGAAAGTGAGCTGTACAGTTATTAATTACTAGATTTTTTTTACAGACCAATAAAGATAGAAAATATATTAATTTGTAGTTTGGATTTCTGTCTACTTCGTGTGCCTGATATAAGTACAGTTATGCTCGGCTGTGACGACTGTTGTCCTCCTCCTGTGACAGAGTTCACTGTAGACCTGCTGCACTCCTTCACCAACTGCTCGGGGATGGATCTGATCTTCGGGCTGAACGCCCTCCTCAGAACAGCCGACAACACCTGGAACAGCAGCAACGCCCGCTCACTGCTGCAGTACTGTGAATCCAAACAGTACAGGATGTCCTGGGAGCTCGGCAACGGTGCACAACCAACATCTGAATGTTTGCATTTATATTCATATCAATCTAAAAGACAACACATTTTTATATTTTTTATGGGCTTTCCAAAGTAATGCTTGCCAACAAACGTGCATATTGAGCCATTATGCTAGCAAGGCTAAAAAGGTTCAGTAATGAAATGGTGAATTAGTTGGGGACTATTTTCAGCAGCGGATTAATCCACATTTGGTGCTCTAGTGAGCATTTCAGGCATTAATCACCGGACTTCTAATTTCAGAGCAATGCATTGACAGTTAGCAGAGTTAGCGTGCTAATTTCGAGCATGCTTTTGTTTTTTAGCACACATAAGTTTTAGCCCCTGAGATGTGTTTGAGTCGCTAACAAAGACATTAAAGTTATTTTCTAATGAACAGTAGCTTGTTTTTGTTTGTTAGCACGCGAGGATGAAGACGATATCTGCACACTAATATCAACAAACAGAGGAAATAGTGTGTTTGTTCGAGACTGTTGTCATTGTGGATTGATTCTAATTTGTTTACTTGTGGCAGCCAGACTTTGTGTGTGTGATTAAATCAGATATACAGAGTGTGTGTTCACCAAAAACACAAACACAATACGTGTTAGGACACACGAGTCTGAACATGAAGAAGAATGAAGAAAGTAACTGCAGACTTCACTTTAAATACTTCGTGTGGTGTAATCTTTGTACTTCTTGCTCATTATTGGAGGGAAGTTCCAGTAATATTGAAACCCTGCGGTCTTTTTATCTGAGGTTTGAGTTTCACTTCCGTGTTTTCATGCGATGTGAGCTGCTCAGGAAGTTATCTCATGTTCTTAATCTGTCTGGAAGCCATTTGTTGGTTTTCTGTTCCAGTTAGACAGGAAGTGAGACATCAGAGGGCATTTTATTGGACGTGGACGGTGCTGCTGTTGAAACAGTCCTGTTGAACTGAACGTGATGTCGTGTGTTTGTTTTCAGAGCCAAACAGCTATGAGAAGAAGGCGGGGATTCGAGTGGATGGATATCAGCTCGGACAGGATTTCACCCGTCTCAGAGAGATGATGTCAGAATCCAAACTTTACCACGATGCCGGACTATTCGGGCCGGACGTCGGTCAGCCACGAGACCACAGGATAGACATCCTGGAGGGGTGAGAGACACAATGACAATGTTTTTATAGACTCCATCAGATGTTTCATCATCTGCACATTCATTTATATCAGAAAATCTAAATAATGAGACTTTTCCTTCATCAATTCTTGAACAAATTAGAGCCTGAAAAACTCGATTTTTGTGGCCAGTGCTGATAAAAGGGATTAAAAAGTACACCAGCATTTTTTGCATTGATCCATCAAATGTGTTTATCAAACCCTTGTGACAAAGATATATAAAAGGGGAGGCATATTTTACAGTTTAACAATAAACTTTATCGTCTAAAATGACATCGGTGCAGCTCTGAGTGAAGTCAGCACTCAGCAGAGACTCTGGTTCTGGTTCTGGTTCTCTGTCTCCTCTCTGTTAAGTTACGTTCATGAAGTAAAGTACATTTCCCCTCCAGCTCCAGTCAGCAGTCTCACTGGATCACTGCTGCAGTCAGGTTGATAAACAGGAGTGAAGATAAATCCACTTTTTAATCCCACAAGTTTCAAAGTAATCTCTGAGCTCTCCTCCCGTCGCTAAACGGCTCCGGATCAGAACCTGAGCCGAAGAGCCTCCAGGTGTTTATTCCTCCAGAACATCTGGATCTGCACACTGTTCGTGGTGTTTGCTGTTGTACCAATAAAGATTAATCCAGTTGAATAATTCTACTTGTGCAGCCTGTAGCAGTGAACCTGTTCTCCGTCTGTGTGTTGCTGCTGCAGGTTCCTGCAGAGCGGAGCTGAGGCGGTGGACGCCTGCACCTGGCACCAGTGAGTCACTGGTTCTGTTGTGGGTCACAACCTTTAGAAACTGGTTTATGACTCAAAGTACACATGAATACTACAATACTCCATCTTTTTATTAACCTTTGTTTAACCTCAAACCAACAATGTGTTGCAGCTAAAAGTTGAAACAAATCAAAACAGTTTGAAATAGAATGAATAATAAATACAAGAGTAATAACAGATAAGACATCATAACTTTGGCTTTGTAGCACATAATTGTCATTTAACATGGAAATATTTGTTTCATCAAGCCAGTTTTTAATCCTCTTCTTTTTCTTTAACAGGCAGAAATTTGCTTCGATACATAACAGATATGTTCTGGTGTTTTACTGTTAGAGACGTTTAATTAGTCTAAAGAATAAAACTGGAAGATGCAGATGAAGAAGAGTCTCTGAACATTGTGAACAACAAATCATTAGATCGATATTATGATCATCGATCATCTTTAGAGGTGAAGATTGAAACCTTTGAAATAATGTCGTCAGCTTCTGAATGTTTCTAAAGAATAGAACAAAAACTTCTGATGGTTAAAATCAAACTTCATGTGGATCAGGACATGAGCTGTACTGTCCCGGGACGTTTTATAAATACGTATAAGGTTGATATGCTGTGTTCATTCACTCATTCATTCATTAATTCATGTGCCCTCTCTTGTCTCCTAGTTATTATGTGAACGGCAGAGACACGTCCCTGGAGGATTTTCTGGATCCGGAGGTCCTGGACACTCTGGCCTTAAAGACCGGTGAAGTCCTGGAGGTGATGACGAGCTCTACAAGTGGGCCGATGTGTCTGACTCGTGTGACGTCTGCATGTTAAACTGGATGTTTTCTCTCCCGGTTCAGAAAGTGAAGCTGGCGTCTCCAGGGAAGCCGGTGTGGCTCGGAGAGACGAGCTCAGCCTACGGAGGAGGAGCGGTCGGACTGTCGGACACGTTCGTAGCAGGATTCATGTGAGTCTGTACAGGAAGACGCCATCGAGTCACGAGACACACAAAGACAAACGGAGCTGGTTCCCTGAGAGCTGGGACACTTGCATGACTTCTCAGGAGTAATAGCTTAGTTAATTGAGTTTACTGATTACCCAGCAGCCCCGGTCTCATGACAAACCTTACAGCCTGCTCCTCACAACAACATTCATGTGTGGTTTTCAAAATAAAAGCAACGTTTTCTTAAATGGTCGTCTCATACGTCATCGAATTATCTGGACACACAGAGTATAACACTGTTACTAACACGTGTTTGTGAATGTGTGCTGTCTGCAGGTGGCTGGATAAACTGGGCCTGGCAGCCCGACTGGGCCTGGACGTGGTGATGAGGCAGGTGTTTATTGGTTCTGGCAGTTATCACCTGGTCGACGACAACCTGGATCCTCTTCCTGTGAGACTTCTCAATAATTTATAACTGTCTTTATGTTTTAATCGAGTGTGTGGCGACACTTAAAGACTAGTTTGTGTTTAACCTAAGAAGACTTTCTGTGTTGCGTTCAGGTTCATCAGTTTTATTTAAAGCAGCAACTGTCAGTGAATGTACAGTTTTTTTTCAGAGGGGAATGTTGTTCATTTCATTCAACTATATTTATTTGACAAGTTTAGTTACTAGTTACTTTACAGATTAAGATTATAAAGTTAGATGATCTTTAAAAGAAGATGTTATTGATTCAACCGCTCAGTTAAGAAGAGAAACTGGCTTCTTGTCTGCAGATTCAATATTAAATACATTTGGGGGCATCAGAACAAACTGTGAACACGTGTTATCTTTATAAGTTAGCTGGCTAAAATGTTAAACAGCTGTTTACTGCAGCTGGAAACTGAGTTAAGTTTCATCAAACGAGCTGCACATAAGCAGCAAACAGCTGTTAGAGATGAGCTGGTGAACGTTCAGGAGAGGACAGACAGACGTTTCACTCAGGAGCTGCAGAGCTCAGAAAAGAGAGAATGAATCATGAGGTGACACCAACACGACTCCAGATGACTGAACGTAGACTAAAGTCTGATCTGAACTCTTCTCCACCTTCTTTCAGGATTATTGGTTGTCTCTTCTCTACAAGAGACTCGTCGGTCCAGAGGTTTTGAAAATCGAAGCATTTTCCAGCTTTGCTCGCAGTAAAAGAGTTCGGCTGTATCTGCACTGTGCCACCAGGAACAGGTCCTCCTGCTTTAACATCGCCTTTTATTACTCTGTGTCATTACTGACATCGTGTGCTGACTCGTCCCGTCGCTGTTTGTTTCTGTAGGTACAGCAGCGGCGCAGTCACGTTGATGTCGATGAACCTCAGTAAGAAACCAGCCAGGATCTCCATTCATGCCCTCGTCTCCTCCGGCACAGTGGAGGCTTTTGTTCTTCAGTCGGAGCAGCCGGGGGAGGAGGGCCTCTACTCCAGGTGCCGCTCAATATACCCATTTATCACCGAGTTAGCCTGAACCTCCTCTGCTCGAGTCATGTGGAAGGTCACGTTTTATCACACGCTCTTAATGTGAAAGGTTCTTCAAGGCAGCCAAAGGCAAGAGAAGGAAACACATGTAGTTTATGTGTTTCATGTGTCACCTCATCAGTTTCTTGTGTTTCTGTGTTCAGTGACGGAGCAGTTCAGGTTCCTGCTTATAGTTTGAGTCTGTCTGTAAAAACAGTTGGTTAATGTCTTCGGTGGCTGAACAGGAGCTTTATGCAGTTAGAAGATGATGATGATCAAAGTGACGTCATCTGTGACATTTTCTGTTTTAAATCATCTCCAGCTGCTTCAGCTGTTCAGCAGAATGCTGCAACTCTGTTTTACTGTGAAGCTCCAGAAATGTTCTGTGGACTATGAGACTTTCCATGAGCATGGAGGGAGGAGATGATGACTGTTCAAACATCTTCAATCTGTCTTTTGTTTCTTCAGCAGTCTTAATCCAGAGATATTCAAAGTTTTTGGCTCCTCTGAGTTATGAACCGTTCTGTTGTTTGTCTGTAAATTCAATCAGCAGCTGATTCAGAGACATAATAACAAACGTACGGGTGGTCAGCTGACTGTGTCCTCACTCGCTCTGAGTGTCGGTCTTATTTATTTTAATTCTCCCGTCTGAAGTACGTGTGATTTAAATCTGAGTCAGGTGAGAAGATCTGTCATCATGTGATCAATAATACTGCCGTCACTGCTCACATGTACCACACTGTGTCACGTGCTAATGATGGTCGACCGACTGTGTTTTCTTCTTCAGGTCTGTCAGACTGAACGGAGTCGTGTTGAAGATGGTGGATGATAAAACGCTTCCTGACCTTAAAGGCCTCCGACTGCCTCCAGCTGAACATCTGCAGCTTCCTGCGTACTCGCTGG
The DNA here is from genome assembly GCF_040436345.1 of Pagrus major. Classification (NCBI taxonomy): domain Eukaryota; kingdom Metazoa; phylum Chordata; class Actinopteri; order Spariformes; family Sparidae; genus Pagrus; species Pagrus major. The sequence goes on along the minus strand of NC_133226.1, from coordinate 28,473,746 downwards.
CCTTCTTCGTCCTCACAGATGCTCGAGCTGCAGGCTGCGTCTGACCACACACACACACACACACACACACACACACACACACACACACACACACACACACACGCACACACACACACACACACACACACACACACACACACACACACACGGACTCAGATGACATACACACTGTCATCGCTGCACCAACAGGACTTGAACTGATGAGACTTTGGTTTAGATTTTTGATGCTACTTGTTTTCTTATGTACTTTATAAAGATGCTGTGCTGTGATAATATAGTTATTTTTATTTGATGACACAAAGGGGGTGAAACTTTAGACCAGATCTAACTGTTGGTTGAGTCTCTTAAAATCCCAGAATCACTGATTTGTGTCCAAGACACTAACTTTATTGAGGCACATTGATTTATGAGCAAAATGCTAACATCAGCATGCTAACATGCTCACAATGACAACGCTAACATGCTAATGTTTCGCAGGTATAACGTTTACCATTTTCACCATCTCAGTTTAGCGTGTTAGCAGGCGAATGATCAATAAATTCCAACTCAGGTTTTCTGTGAATCTTTTTATTTGGCGCTGAGACGAGCGATGATGCTTCTCGTGAACTGAGGCAGATTTCTGTTGGGTTTATTCTTCCCGCTCCTCCCCGTGTGTGATGATGTAACACAGAGATTTATAATCCAGGTGTCCTGCTGCGTCGATGTTGGACGACTGGAACATCTGCTTCACCTGAAATTAAAGCGATAATCATCAATACTGCCGATCAACTGATGACGGGAGACTTTGTGGAAAACACTGGAGCTTTAAATGATTTCACTGCTTTATACTTGTGCTCAGCCTTCTGCAACCGAAACACTGCTCGTTAAGCCTTTTAAAAAAGTACAAATGATAGTTTTTAAAGGGATGAAGAGAGAAAACTGTTGTATTTTAGAATAAAGAAGCAAATGTTATTTATAAGGATGCTAAAACTTAAGTAGTTTTACTTATAACAGGACAGTGACATCATCACAGTATTCCTACACGGTGGTATTTCTACTTTTGTACTCGAGTACTGCTGAGTACTTCTTCCCCGACTGCATTTCAATGTGTTTGAACACTTTTCCACAAATAAGTTCAGTCAGAGGTTGAAACAAGAATGGGGCTGAAGGCTTCAGTCCATTCAGGAGAAACACTCGACTCTACAGACAGAAAATGATTTATTATCAGTAATTTTGACTTTTAAGACTCAATGAACGCTGAGAGACGATGTGATGAATCAGCAACAACACAGAGAAACATCTGCCGATGGAACAAAATAAAACCGTCACTCAGCTCAACGTTGTTTCCTGTGTGAAGTGTTTTTTAATGTTTTGACTCAAAATTAGACAAAAATTCAGCTCAGTAAGATTTTGAGTTTGTACATCCACTACATTTATTTGATAGCCTCACTTTAGTTACTAGTTACTTTGCAGATTACATGCTGCATCAGTAGAGTATTTTTGAATTAATTTATTTTATCAGCACTCTGTTGAAACAAAACACTGATCACGCAGGTCGTTAATCAGTCGATGTAACTACATGTATGGGTGACTTTCACTTTTACCAAAGTAATATTTCAACTTGATATCTTTACTTTTACTCGAGTATGACTTGGTACTTCACCTCCTCAGGTGTGAACTTGTCTGCTTGTGTCATCAGTAGTTTCTGTAATCTGCAAAAACAAAAAAAGGACACAAATATAATTTTCTCTTAGCAGCAAGTGACGTCTGTAAACCTGTGAACGCGCTGAGAACATACTCGTCTTTGTGAACGAAGCCTCGGGCGTCAGGATCAAACATTTTGAAGGCGTTTAAGATGGTGTCCTCTGGGTCAGTACCTGCACACATCAACCACAGACAAACACAAGATCATGAAGAGACACTCGAGACAAGTTTCCTGTAGAGTGAATCTGAGTTGACTGGTTGATTGAGATGAACAGCAGGTGGAGCTACTTCTCCAGTTGCTGCAGAAGAAGAATGATGATGGAAATCAGACATGTGAGGAAGGTCACAGCCTCTTCATCGCTCCACACACGTCTCATGTTTTCAGCTCTTCAGTGTTCAAGTTGACGTCACGTTTCAGGAACAAAATCATTAATGTAGAACTTCTGCTGAATTTACCAGATCGTCCAAATAAGTCAGAATGAGTCAGAGACAGAGTTTCACACAGTTTATAAAGTGTCTCCAACTCAACAACTCACTAAACTGACACATTTGTTAAGGGAGTCTGGGGACAAAGAAGTCGCCTATACTGGTTACTGTTTAGTGTATCTGTAAAATGTGACATGTTTAGATCAATAAAATGTTTCTTCTTTCATAAATTGAGTGTAAATGGTGAAATCAGTGTAAACAGTGTGTTCAAACAGCTGCTAAATGTTGGCAGGTCAGACTTTAGCACTTTAGACACAGAAGCAGACAGGCTGGTGCAGCCATGCTGCCACAAACTGACACTTTCTACAAGGAAACACACAACTTACTGTCTTCATTTAATGCTGAATTTACAAGAAGGAGACAATGATTCAGAGTCTGTCAGAGACAGAGTTTCACTACGTTATAAAGTTTGTTTTAACTCAACAACTCTTAAAATCACTACATTTGTTAAGGGAGTCTGGTGATAAACCCATTGTGTTCACAATCATCTGCAGCAGGACAGATGTTAGTAGCAGGTCTGAGGTCTGATCTCGGATGCACTGTATTTCTACACTGTGCTGTGAGAACTTCTCACCGTGCAGCTTTTCTCCGAACAGGTTGAGGAACATGGTGAAGTTGATGGGGCCCGTGGCTTCTCTCAACATGTCCTCCAGCTCTTTGTCCTTCACATCCAGTTTACCTGTGGAGACAGCACACCTGTCCACATCACGTCCGACAGAAACCTGCTCACTGAGTTTATCTGTGATCACAGCTACAAACCCAAAGACGCGTATGTGTCCTTGAGATCTTCTTTATCGATGAAGCCGTCCCGGTTCTGGTCGATGAGCGTGAACGCCTGCATTAAAACGACAAACACACGTGAGATAAAGACTTTAAATGAGATTGAATCTTAATGAGGACTTTACCTCTTTGAACTCTTGGATCTGAGTTTGTTCAAACATGGAGAAAACGTTGGACGAGGCTCTCTGAGCTCTCTTGGCGCCTCCCTCCTTCTTCTTTGTCTTTCTGCTCGCCTGAAACAACCAACGGAAATGTTTCATCATCGTAACACAAAGACGGAGACGAGTTATCAGAGATGTGGTGAGATTGGACTGTTTCTGAGTTAAACTCACAGTGTGATCTGTGTGATATTAAAGGGCAACTCTGTCTGAAATATGTGTGTATACTGTTATGCAGACAATGAGCTTGTGAAGTCGTGAAAGCAGTTTGTCTTCATATTATCAGGTCCGTTTATCAGATGTACTGTGACAGAGGCACTCTGTAGTTTTATAGAAGAAATTCAAACTCATAATTTTAATATTTACAATATAAATGAGGTAATAATACAAACTGTTTCCATCAGTGAATAAACCAGCTGTTCTCAGAGGAAATAAGGTCCCAGAACACTGTTTGAAGCTAGAAAGGTGGCAGGGTCCGCCACATATAAACAAAGTAAAACTCCTTTAAGGTCAGTCTGTTTCTTCAGTCATGAAAACAAAGACAGTTTGATTATTTATTTTGTTTCAGCCAATGAAGATCTTTTGAATAATAAAGTTTTAATTTCTTCTACAAAACTACAGACTGCCCCTTTAAGTTAATGTCTAATTTAAAACACGCTCTTTAAAACATAGATTTGATATAAAAATGATCAAAGTCTTTAAAACGTGCAGAGTGAAAGTGTTGAGGACGTACCATCGCCTGCTGCTCCTCTGTGCTGCTGCTGGTTTGGGAGCAGACGGTTTAAATACAGCAGCTGCCTGTGACGCAGTGAGGAGACGTGATGACAGTGTGAACGAAGCGGGTTCTTCAGGGACGGGTCTGGATCGAAGCGGGACCCCCGGGCCCTGCAAAGTTCCCCTTACATGGGCAGGATGTTGGGTAAAAGTCGGGTTCTCCGGAGGGCCGACAACTGCTGCTGCTGATCAGAACCTTGTAAAGTGTTTCTATTTCCAGACGCTCGTTTATTCTCCATAGAGCTCAGTTTTAAAATAAGACTGAGAAGTCAGCCATCATCTCCTGATGATATAAAGTCAGGCTCAGTCATCATCTCCTGATGATATAAAGTCAGGCTCAGCCATCATCTCCTCCTGATGATATAAAGTCAGGCTCAGCCATCATCTCCTCCTGATGATATAAAGTCAGGCTCAGCCATCATCTCCTCCTGATGATATAAAGTCAGGCTCAGCCATCATCTCCTCCTGATGATATAAAGTCAGGCTCAGCCATCATCTCCTCCTGATGATATAAAGTCAGGCTCAGTCATAGTCTCCTCCTGATGATATAAAGTCAGGCTCAGCCATCATCTCCTCCTGATGATATAAAGTCAGGCTCAGCCATCATCTCCTCCTGATGATATAAAGTCAGGCTCAGTCATAGTCTCCTCCTGATGATATAAAGTCAGGCTCAGCCATCATCTCCTCCTGATGATATAAAGTCAGGCTCAGCCATCATCTCCTCCTGATGATATAAAGTCAGGCTCAGCCATCATCTCCTCCTGATGATATAAAGTCAGGCTCAGTGAGTCTTATATAACTTGAGAAAGTGTAGGATGGTGAAGTCAAACAGTCGATAACGTTCACATGGAGTCTGTCCGTCCTCGTGTCAAATGTCACAACTGTATAAACTGTGACAAACCTGATGCCAAACTCCACAGAAAAAACTAACAATTTAATGTACATAATGACTTCCTGTTAGTGGTAAAACTCGCCATCTTCCACAGAAGACTCCAGACTCACTTGTTCAGACTTCACCTCGGCCCCTGACATGTTTGGGTTGAGTTAAAGTTATATTGACGACATCTTTGTGATCATTAATGATCAGTTATGATTCTGCTCAGATTCTGAGAACCAAGATTTTCACTTTAAGAAAAGACCTGAGTCCAACTGTTGTCCTGAGATGAGTGGAGGACGTCTGAGATGCTGGACTGTCTCTGCTGTCTCGTTGGATTTAACACCGTCTTAAAATGAAATCTGAAAATTTAAATCGTGTTTGTGTTTGATAAAACTATGATCTTTGTTAAGGTTAATAACACGTTGTAAACACACTGGATCCATCACGTCACTGCAGGAGGTTTGCATCATAGCTAAATTATATACATTTGTAATCAACTGTGCTTAATTAGGCCGTTTAAATCATTGTCCATTCATATAAAAGGATCAAATATTGTTCTCAAGAAAGAAAATTTAATAACCAATACACTTTGATAAAAAATAATATTCCTATTCAATGATGTAAACGTGTTTATCCTCTATACAAAGACAACAAAGACAGAAAATGTCCATTATCTGACTGAATATTGTAATTTATAAAAGATCTTTTTGTCAACATGGTGATGCAGTTTGGTGAATGTCCACAGGGCGGCGCTGTAATGTTTCTGTCCAGCTCCTCATTGTGTTCATGTTTCATCTTGCATTTAATAATGACTTGTTTTAGCTTTGGTAACCAGAAGCTAATTTATAGCAGAATATTAACAGCAGTGTGTTCAAGCAGCTGAAGCCGAGCTGCAAAATGTGTAAAAAGTGACAAACCTGATACCAGACTCCATAGAAAAAACTAACAATTTAATATATCTTTGTATACTGACAATAATATGTCACTCTTAGACGACTTTTTGTTCTATTACAAATCAAATGTGTTAACTCTCAAAATCGGCACAGATAAGACCTGAAAAGCTGCACTATTTATAACTAGAATTCAAACTTTTATAACAGAGACGCGTCCTCTCACTCCCTCCTGCCTTTCGTGAAAGGAGGTTTTATTTTTATTTTTTAAACAATGGCAAAAAAACCAGCTTGAGTTTAGCTCTTATCTGAGTAACATGCACAAGAAGCAGATAGCAAGGCAACTTTAAATTGCTAAATTTGAGAATGGAGTTTAGTAGAAACAGAAAAACAGAAGTCAGGATATGTTTCAGTTCCCACACAAAACAAGTTTCAAAATATCTCGGCAATGACTTAAAAGACCATTATTATTATTATTATTATTATTATTGATTTTATTATTAATATTAGCCTATTATACTTTACTCCAGTGAGTCATTGTTCTCAGCTGTACTCTGGTTACATGAATATTTAATATAAAACATACTACAACATTATAATAGTAGACAACTTCTTTAATTTTACTTAAGTAACATTTGGATCAAAGACTTTTCCTTGTACTGAAGTATTCACACTGCTATATTGATCATTTTGTGTTACTTAATTTATGATTCTTATTTATTCTACTTTTGTTTTACAGGATGTGAAAAGAGCTCAATACTCGACAACAGAGTCGAAATACTGAACAAGCAAGTTTAGGAGTAAAAGTACAAAAGTATCAGCATCAAAACATATAAGTACATTACTTTTTATACTGCCAGATGGATTCTGACTCTCACCAATGGATCAATAAATAATACGTCATAAATGATATTTGTATTATTAATATAAAACAGCTCAAAGCCACGAGTACAGGCAGTATAAAGTACTTCCTCTGTGGTGTAGTGAAGTGTGGAAATACTCAGTAATGTACTGCAGCTGAGTAACACAAATGTAATTAGTTACTTCCCACCGCTGCTTTTTGAATATCCGTGTTTGTTTTGTAAAACTTAAAACACAATCATCAAATTAAATTAACTCTTCACACGATGAAACATGAAGTGATCTGATCTCACAGTGAACACGCGGCTCAGCGGACCGTGAACGCGTCGCGTTAATACTACACTACCCACAACCCCCCGCGCTCAGCCGTGTTGTAGGAAATCCGCTTGCGGCGGATTATTGTAATCCGACAGAGGGTCTGGACGACACATCGGATCACGACAGAGCAGCGGAGCCAGCGGCCTGTGACAGATGCAGCTCGTCCGAGAATAAAGGGACAAAGTTGCGCTATGATCTGACGCATCGCTGCTCCTGAACGCATCATCGGCGGCGGCCGGGCCGTTTCCTGGACATCGATTCATCCGACACCCGCTGACAGCAGCTCGGCGTCGCTGCAGCGCGGAGCGCGGCTCACAGGAGAAGCTTTAGTTTGTTAGTTGAAGACGTCTCCCCCCTTCTCCCTTCCCCCGTCAGGTTTAACTCAGCCCGGCTCGGCTCGGCTCGGCTCGGCTCGGTCGCACTGTCTGCGGAGCGGAGCGCTGCTGCTGACACATAACTAGCTAGCGCGGCTAGCTCACCCCAGCTAGCTTGCTAGCTAGGCAGGAATTTATCAAGTTTAGTCGGGAATTGAGCAGATTGTCGGACCGCAGCCCGCCCGGAGGCAGGATGTCGGCCAAAGACCCAAACAAACTGTCCACCACTGAGCGACCTATTAAAGGTATGTGACATTTATTTCTGTTTTTCTGTTGACGGGTGCAGGAAGTTAACGGGGCTGCTGTCACAGCTAGTCGGCTAAACGCGAGCAGGCAGCTGAGCGCGCCGCTGGATGTCAGGCAGCCGCTAACAGTTAATTTACTCCGGGCTTTCTCTCTTTTCTCCCCCCGTGGTGGAGCCCGGCGGGTCCCGGTGGGTCCCGGTGGGTCCCGGCGCTGCCCGCCGCCTCTCCGCCCCGCGGGGACGGGTCAGGCAGCCTCGGCTCTGCAAGTTAATCAACCCAGCCACTGCTAATGAGTTAGCGGGTTAGCTTAGCTGTCCGGAGTGCCAGATGTCAGCCCTGCGTGACATTCAACTGTTAACGTGGTTCAGGTCCACCTGGGTCCTGCAGCCCCGCACAGCCCCGCACAGCCCGCACAGCCCGCACGGAGGAGCCGCTCTGTGGTGCAACATTTAACGGTTGTGGATGTAAATGCAACGCTGCAGTGTTGGTAATGAATGCAGGAGGTGTGTGTGTGTGTGTGTGTGTGTGTGTGTGTGTGTGTTGGCCTGATTATAACACAACCCCTCCCTTTCCAACAGCTGTTTTTTTTTTTCTTTTTTAGAAAATGACTTTCTGAAGACAAGAAAGTCTTTATTGAACCAGCTGTGGAGACAGTTTCCTCCCAGGACACCGTGAGTCCAAGTTCAGGACAGTCAGGCAGCTTATCAATCTGTCACTGATGACAGGAGACAGTTTCCATAATCGATTAACTAACATCCTCTGACTCCACAATCTGAAATCTGAGGATTTTTGTGTGATCAAACAAGAGGATTCTCACATTTTATAGCCCACAAGATCATCTGATTAATTGAGAAAATAATCAGCAGATTAATTGATAATGATGGTCCTCAGTTGCAGCCCTGAATAACACACTCTGCAGCTGGTTCAGGTGTGTTTGCAGACACACACACACACACACACACACACACACACACACACACACACACACACACTCCTGTCGGGTTGCTGGAAGGACAATTTATTCTGGCGGGATCATTTCTGAGCTCCACATTGTGACATTTTGTGACACTGATGTTGCACCAAATTCTGTGACCCAATTAGGTCTTTCTGCCGTATTCCCACTGCTACCTGTCGATCTCCTCCTCTGTGACGCCGCCGCACTGATCGGACTCATGTAGTGACAGAAACAGTCCAACAAACAGACCAACCGTCAGTGTATCATCATGAGCCGCAACGATTAATCGATTAATTGTCAACTATTAAATCAATCGCTATTTATAACTCTTTTTTTATAATCGATTTATCAGTCAGGTCTCTGCTGTCAGCTTGTTAAATGTGAGTATTTCCTGGTTTCGTTCCTCCTCTGCGACAGTAAACTGAATATTTCTGTGTTGTGGACAAAAAACACTGATCATCGTTCTTGTTCTGATATTTTATAGCAGAAACACGTTATGTTGATCCTCCGGGTCAGTCGGTCCGAGCCTTCCTGGTGCGACTTTCAGCACCTCTCATCCTCCAATAACACAATAAGTAGTTAAAGTGGACAATAATCTTCATACAGGACGCAGTGATTCTGGGTTTTTGCTGTGCGGCTCGGTCTCTTTTCTCAGTAGGTTTGATCACCTTCGTTCTGGCCAGCAGGACTCTGAAATACAGAATCGGGACGTTTCAGCTGTTAATTTCCATTTTTCTGTTCTCGCTGGCACACATGTTGCTTTAGAGTCACTGCACCGAGGTGTTTAACCTTTCTGATGCTGTGACCAGCAAGTAGATCAAAACCAGTAACCTCGACCACAAGAGCCTTCAGGGGGGAAGAGGGAGGAAGTGATGTCATAGCAAAGCTACACATCAGCCACTAATGCTGAGCTATCTGATTTAAAAGATAACGTCACAAAAGTTCACAGTTAATCTTCTCAACAATCAACATTTTTGATCGTTTCAAAGTACGATGGAATAAATATCAACACGCAGATATTCAGTTTTTTTCTGTCCGATTGCAGATGAAATAAAATAATTTGAAATTTTGCTACTTTGTAATCTGAATGTATCAAATAAATGTAAGAGGAAGTATGAAGTAGCAGAAAATGGAAATACTCAAGTAAAGTGCCTGAAAATTGCACTTAAGGACAGTACTCGAGTAAACTGTGGTTTTATTTTTACTGTAGATGAATATCAGTGTTCAGGCTTCTTCTCTGATAATTGGCATCGGTCGACTTCTGCTGTGTTTGGACCAACATCAGAACAAAATAAAGTCTGTGATAAAGTTTGATCTGTGGCAGTAAAGCGAACTGTCTCTAACCTTTTGTACTCGAGTGTGCAGGTACAGTAGACGCGCAGTAGTTCTGGGGGAAGATGTTTAAGTCTACTTCCTTTTCTGTCGCTCACCAACACGTCGAGGTGTTGCGGAGGGTTTAGATGACAATCCTGTCAGAAAGACTTCAGGCTGAACACTGACACTGTACAACAGGATGTGTGATCGGGGTGTAGCTCTTGATTAAAAGCTAAAATAGATTCGGTAACCAGAGACTGCTCTAAAGTTTTGTCAGATTATTGATTTAATAATTTATAAATGTGGTCTGATAGAGAGAAAAAGAGAGAGAGAGAGTGAACGTGGACAGAAGTGGAGACAGAAACAAAAGCTTTCTGTGGTGGTGAAACCTGAAGAGTAAGAAGTTCACTGCAGACGAGTCTCAGTCACTTTCACAGTTTTCAGTGTGAAGATTTGCTGCTGTTCTTTACTTCAGTGAGGACGACGGTAAATGAAGAGTCGTTGGGTTTTGGACTGTTGGTTTGACAAAAGAAGCAACTTGAAGACGTCACTTTCGTCTCTGATCTCATCACAGATTCAACGATTAATAAATGAATCATGAAAATCATCATCATGAATATTTGCATGAATCAGCTGCATTATTATAAACGTGATGATGAACTGGTCACAGGACGGTTGACGGTCTGACCATCAGCAGTGTGATCGATTTACAGCTGCAGTGTATAAAATGTTGTTAATGATTGTTAGATTTAGTTCAACGTGAAAACCACAAACGTCACGCAGCGTTAATGAAGACGTCATCAGACGCACTGACTGATGTCCAGCCTCGCCGTGTGACGCTCGCTTTAATTAACATCATTTCCATAAAATAATCTGCTCATCAGTGTGTAGTGAAGCAGCAGGTTAGTTCAGGTGTGTGTGTGTGTGTGTGTGTGTGTGTGTGTGTGTGTGTGTGTGAGACACACGTATGATAGGCTCAGTGTGTTAGGAAGGTTTAACAGTGTAAAGCCTCAGGAGAGCGTTACTTCATTAAAGCTGCCCTCTTTAGGCTGCTGGTCAGCCAGGAAGTCACGCCCACCCAGCGCACACGCCACAAACCTGTTCTCGCCTCCAGGTTCACTTCCTGGTCGTGCGTCTGACTGAATACGTGCAGGCGAGTTTCTCTTGCTGGCTCCGCCCACAAGTCTCCGCTCTGCCCGTATACTTTACATTGCGATGATGTCACAGATGTTCAGGATCGCTGTTGTTGGCCCGAGGGAAGTTTGTACAAGCGAGGTTGACTTTGTCTTCCTTGGGACAGTTGAGGAGTCAAAGACGCGCTGGAGCTGCAGCTGGTAGTTGCTTTCATTATCAGATGATCTGCTCGTACTTTAATGTTTACAGACCGTCAGAACATCTGATAACGGGTCATTCCTCGCTCTGAGCTTCAGGTGTCGTTTGCTTGAGTCGTCTGAAAAACATCAACTCAGTTTCTAATGAGAGAAACGCTTCAGATCATCACAGAGGAGACACAGCAAGTGTTTCTGCCTTTTTATAAATTACATATTGATTTATAATTCGAGCTGAAACGATTGACAGCAGATGAGCTGGCAGCCATTTTGGTTATTGATGAATTGTTGAGATGCCTGAAGATGTCAACTTGTGGTCTTGCCAACTTTGATGGCCTCTTTACTACTTTCTGACGTTTTATAGACCAAACGAGCGCTGAATTATTATTAATTCACTGTCTGATCAGTAGTTCGATTATTTCCTGATGGTTCAAGTTCATCACTGCTGCCCTTTTCTCTGACACTGCAGCACCACAGAGCATCCTGTTGGACCTGGTCAATGAGCTCTGTCTGTCTGTCTGTCTGTGTGTGTGTGTGCCTGTGTGTGCCTGTGTGTGCCTGTGTGTGTGTGTGTGTGTGCCTGTGTGTGTGTGTGTGTGTGTGTGTGTGTGTCTCTACACACCGATGGATCTGCTCTGGCTGCTCTGGCCTTCTGGCTTAGTTACCGATGGTAATCGAATCAGTCCGGCTGGCATGTGTAATGATTCTGTCCTCATCCATGATTGATGGAGCTGGACCTGACGACGGAGCACGTTCACTGGCCTGTCGTGGGCCCCAGCGTGGAGCTCCGTCCTGGGCCCTGTCCTGTGACGACGCTCTGCTGCGAGCTGCTACTCGCCCGGCTCACAGACGCTGTATCATAAAGCAGCTACACTGATAGAAAGTGAGCCGGAGCGTTGAGGACTGAACATGTCGCTGCAGCAGCTGCGTGATCTTCCCTAAAGTTTTCTCCCATTTTCTGACTCATGGTACAACAATCTCCACATCACTGTGTTTTAGTGGCTTGGCCTTTCTGTTTCAGCGCCGCACGATCGGGTCAACATAAGTCATATTGGGATTATTTTGACAGATATTAAGACGCGCCTGTCTCGATCCTCACAGTACTATCGAAGAATCACCGCTAACAAAGTGGTTCCTCTGACTGAGTTACAAACATGTTCCACTTTCTGTAACTTCTTCACAATAAAAGCCGCCCCTGTTATTCAGTCGTTTAACAGTCAGCCATGTCTAAACAGATATTTTCCTCTGATCACTGAGCCCTGGCTGGTGCTGTGTGTCTGCATTATAGATCATGAGGTGTACTTGTGAAGCCGGCTGTGAACTGAGTATCTTTGCAGAAGTACATGAAATTGCTAAAATGTCTCTGTATACTGACGGATGACGGTGTATTAAAATAATAACTGTACTACTGAAGTCGGATCACTGTGATCTCATAAGCAGGAGTCACACAAAGCACACACACCTCCACATTCAGAAAGTATTTCAGAAGACACTTGTCGGCCCAGTGGTCTAGTTTAGTGTGTAACTCTGAAACCAAACCAGGTCGCACACATTGAGCCAATCATGTCGCTCCTCCTGAACTGGTTCATCACTGGCAGCTCAGTTTGTTTGAAACCAGTCGGGCGCCACACAGCTGTGAGTGTGATCGGACAATGATTAGGAAGCTGGTGTCTAGTTTCTGACGAGAGGAAACAAAGAGCAGAGTTGTGAAACAAGGCGTCACAGGCGCTGTAGGAAGTGGTATTCAAATAATCAACGACAGACGCACTGGGACGGAGAAAAACTTTAATAATAACTGCAGCAACACGCTCATTCTCCAGCCCCCAGTTTAATCAGCTTAAATGAACTCCGGCCTCAAACAGGGACGGAAACATTCACCTGCCAAGTAACGGCTTCATTTATAGAAGATAAGTCAGTTAAAGTCTTTCAGAAATCATTTTAATGCCGCTTTGAACTTTGCTTGTTGTTGAACTTTGTCCCTGTTGGCCACCGTAGTCCTGTGGCCTGCAGCCAGTCAAATATAATCAAAACAGTGAGTGTTTCTATCAGACAGGCTCCTGCTGTGTTTCTGTTCCTCTCTGGATGGTTAACCAGCAAACATGAGCAGGATCAATATTAGAGCTGCTTCAGACAAACACAATATAACCATCAGAGGTGAAACACACATCATCAGCGGCTGTGTGTGACAACACGCTGAGGTTAAACGTGTGGCTGAAAGGGGAAATTAAAAAAACTCGTTAACTGCAGCTCATCATGTGACAGCTGCACAGTGGGAACGACCTCCTCGCTGTTAGATATAATCATACAGAACATTAACGGACCGTGATCAGGATCTGGACGTCTCTAGTGATCATATAGATGAATTATGTTGCTGCAGCTAACGATTATTTTAACTGTTGATTAATCTGCAGATCATTTTTGAGCAGCTTCCCGTTCAAATAATGTGTCATAAAAGAAGCCGTGGCCGCAAGTGAAGAGGTTCAAAACTGGATGAAAAGTGAAAGTTTCTTCGAAGACTGTTTGAAGATGTTTATTACATTTTCATGTTTAGAATTTTGATTTTAAATTGAAAGTAACTTTCAGTTTCAATCATTGAATTCAGAGGCAGTATCAGCTGTTCCCCAACTTCTAGACATTAATCCTGTGTGATGAAGACGATCAGCTGACTGTGACGGTGTCAGAGATGTTTTCAGAGATCCTTTATTGATTTGTTTGTGAGGAGGGTTCACTCTGGACAGATGAGCGAAACGAAACATTGCAACAAACTGTATTCTGTTGTTGTTTATAGACCGAATCACTAAGTTTGTTCACAGTAACTTCCAGTTACAGTTGATGATTAAGACACAATTAAACAAGTTTGCTGTGTTCACATCTCCACGATGCAAATCAGGGGCCAGTTTTCTACCAGGAAGTAACTGTTGGTGACTCAGCCTGTTGTTGGATCACTGAGCCTGGTACCGAGTGAAGCTGTTGTTGGATCACTGAGCCTGGTACCGAGTGAAGCTGTTGTTGGATCACTGAGCCTGGTACCGAGTGAAGCTGTTGTTGGCGTTTTAAAGAATCTGAAAATGTAAATGACAGTCGTCAGGACATAACTCAAATTTTTAGATCAGCAATTTTAACCCAAAGTGAAATTGAATCGTGGATTTGGAGAATCGTGACGCCCCTTCATTTATATTATATTTCACCTGATTTGCATACTGACTCAACCGAGAAATTTGTATGTGGTTTCTGAGTCAGTCTCAAAATAGGTCATTATTTGCACACTGTAGACAATGAAAAACTCTCTGCTGCATATCTTAAAATAACCTGTTTTGAATGTCACTTCACTGCAGTGTCCAGGGATCAAACCACCGACCTTCTGACTGTCGGACGGCCGCTCACCGCTCTGTGAATCCCGGCGTTTGTGTCTTCAGCTCGTTTATCTTGTTCCACGAGTCTCGGCTCTGAGTCGTCAGAGCTGTGATACCGGAGTACAATGTCTTATTTTGCATTATGTGCAGCGCTGTTCCCATTACGATGTCCTGGAAGCTTCTTGTCGGCAGCTCACAGCCAGTACAGTTCTTTGTTTATGACATTTTATATGTGGTGTTCAATGCGTTGAAGTTACGTCTCCATGTAGACCACGTTCACCTCCCAGTACAATATGACTGTGGAGAAACGCCTTCACACTAATCAATAATGTCTCTCCGTCAACCTACAAATGAGCAAATTATGAAGATGATGAAACCAATTTGTGTTTTGTGACATGTTGATGTAACCTCGTTTCAGCCGTTTGAAAAGAGAAGAGTGAATATCTTGACTGGGAGTAAAGGTTTAATTGTTCATCACAGTTTCTCAGAGTCCAAAGTGACGTCTTCACATTTCTTCTTTTGGTCAAACAACAGACCAAACCAGAAAATTACACAGAAAACCACCAAATCCTCTCATTTCAGAAGCTGGAAACAGACAATGTTAGACGGCTGATTGTCTTTTGATCAGTTTAGTAGTTGAAACTCGCCCTTTTTGTTCTCCAACATGCATGAAGCTACTAAATCAGACATCAGCTGACAGTTTCTTTTTTTCTGACTAAAAAACAATCAACCTCATTTTGAGTAAATTTCAGCTGTGAAATCAACAGTCGGCCGCTCCTACAGCTCGTTAAGATGCTGCTAATGATGTCAGTCACGAGTAAAACACTTTGAAAACAGCCTCCCTTCAGATTATTAAAAGAATTCAGCTGCAGCACGACGTCTTCGTCCAGTCTTCCTCTCTGTGAGAAGATGGTGTTTTCCAGGAATTCAGCTATTTGGTATTTCCTCCAGGGGCTGGTTTGTGCTGCCAAACTGCTCTCCTTTGTCTTCAGGTCGAGCCTCAACATGTCGTCACGGTCTGTACGAGGAATTTCACTTACTGTGATCTGATTCATGCAGAATAAGAGTGCAGCTCTGAGAGCTCACTGACTGCTGCTGACTGCTGCAGTGTAGGTGTTGGTCTGCCTCAAGTCAGTGTGGACTGTTTTCAGCTGTCAAACACTGATTACATCACAACTTAGCAATAATAAGGGAGTGAAGTCAGTGATCAGGTTGTGTCGACTAAAACCACCCAATGTGGAAGTGACACTTATTGTGCAATATGTAAGAATTTTAGTTGACAACATGAAAAAATGTAAAGAAATAACATTTTTGGCATTATGACATCTGTGAGTTGTGTTGCAGAAATATCTACTGAAGTTAGCATGCTAACCTTTTAGCCCCAGCCCCTCCCGGTCCACAGCTCCTGTGCTAGTGGTGTAAACACCAACACTACCATGGTGCTCCGAGCTCCCAGTCTGGACCACTAGATGCACGGCTAACCGAGCTAGCTAACTAACAGCAGCTGCAGTTACTCTGATGATATGCTGCCTGTTTGTTTTGAGTATTAATCTGACAGCTGGCCACAGTGATGGTTAATGTGTGGTTTTAATAGAAACATAAATGCACTCAGCACAGCACAGCAAAAATAAACAAGATTGTTATAATGGGGGACACGATTTTAATCCCATCTCTTTTCCCAACACTTCTGTGTTGAAATCAGTTGTTGTTGTTAGCTGTCCACTGGCAACCACACGGTGCCTGTTTGAAGCCACAGTGTCCATCATCAAGTGGACATGCATAGTGTATCAAAACAATGAATATAATAAAGTAGCTGGCTGGAGTCAAAGGACGACAGTATTTGCCTCCAAAATGGAGGGAAGTGGAAGTATGAAGTAGAAATGGAAATACTCAAAGTCAGAATTGTACTTAATTACAGTACTCGAGTAAATGTATTTAGTTCCATTCTATCACTGGTTATTTATGTTAATGACACTATGTGTTTGTGTGTTTGTTGCAAAATTATGAAAACACTGTTAACAGACCAACCCTTCTGTCTTCACTGTGAACTTTCAGTCTATCAGCTGTGTGTGTGTGCGTGCACGTGCATATATGTGTGGTGGTGATGTCACTGTTTCACCCGGCCGTCTGTCTGTCTCTGTTTGCAGCGGTGCCATATCCTCCCGGTACTCGCCTGTCGGTCAAAGACCTGTATGTGGACGGGAGGCCCAGCGTGGAGGTGCTGAAGGCCCATCTGGTGAAGGAGGGTCGGCTGGAGGAGGAGACGGCTCTACGGATCATCAACGAGGGAGCCGCCATCCTTCGCCAGGAGAAATGCATGCTGGAAGTGGAAGCTCCCATCACAGGTGAAGGCCCGACTCTTTTTATCTTATCAGAGACGGAGTTCCCCTCAGACTGAGAGCGAAGCGAGACAAAGACGTCTGTGTGGTCTGTGGAAACTGAGCCAGATTCACAGATCCACCCTGTCTCAGATGCAGCAGCTGCCCTCTCTGACATGTGGCTTAGCTTAGGTATCCAACCCTCCACCCTCTGCCCTGCTATTTATATCTTCATCTGCACCGTCCTCTCTGACTTATTGTTTCCATAGTTTCATCTGTTTCGTCTTCTTTCTCTGCCACTCGTAAGATATGGTCAGAAGTTTAGTTGAAAACGTTCAGAAATGAGCAACATTATGATCAGAGTGTGAAGAAACAACAGTGTTGACCTTCTGTCAAAGACGTCTTTGTACTGAAGTTAGCATGCTAACCAGCTAGCTCCTAATACCACTTTGTAGCTCAAGAGATGATAGTCTGATAGCTCTGTAGTTTTAAGCTGGCCAATAAAATAAACTCATAAAATGTCAAGAAAGGAAATATTTTGACACATATTTTCCTTATAAACAGAAAAATACAACCGTCTGAATCATTTCTCACTTATTACACTTCATATTCTTCACTTCTCTTATCATCATCAAACCTAATCTGAGCAATCATTTGTTGTTTCCAGCTGCACAGACGTGATGATTCTCAAACTTTTGAACAAAATGACACATTTAAATGTGAACTTGTGCTCTGGTCAACTGTCCTGAGAAATGTTCTATATTCTATAGACGTTTAGATAATATTTGAGTTTATACCCCAAACGCTAAATCAAGAAAATATTTGGCAGATTAATATATAATAAAAATAATCTGCATCAAATTGTACTCGCTCACAGATACCAGCAACCTAAATATGCCTGATAGATCTTCTTCCTCTGTGCCATAAAAACCTGGAATTCATTTTGACACGCACACACACACACACACACACACACACACACACACACACACACACACACACACACACACACACACACACACACACACACACCAAATGTGAGAAAACAATAAGTAGAATAACTTTGAATATTGTGTTTGTGTGTCCAGTGTGTGGAGACGTCCACGGCCAGTTCTTCGACCTGATGAAGCTGTTCGAGGTGGGCGGCTCCCCCAGCACCACCCGTTACCTGTTCCTGGGAGATTATGTGGACCGAGGTTACTTCAGCATCGAGGTAGGCGGCGGCCTCTCGCTCACTCGTTTGTGTTTGTGACATTTTGTCTGACATTTGCGGCCCGTTGCTCGGCCTCGCGCCGCGCTGCACAGCTCTTTAAATAGTGGTAAGAAATGAAAGGCACACTGTCTGCCTCCTCGCCCTCCTGACTGCCACACTGTGCGCCCCACCCACCCAGCCGTGCACACACACACCCACTTAGACACACAAGTGTACGTGCACACACACGCCCCGCATGTTGCCTCCAGCCTCAGTCTGCGTCCCGTTCCCAGAGCAATCTGAGGGCAGGACTGGGTGTGTTTTGTGGATGGCATGACATTTTTATTGGCTGCTGTCATGCTTCCTTGTTAGGATTAGTGGATATCCTGGAACACGATCTTCACAGCTCCGGCTGCGCCACACAGAGCTCCATTATCCAGCTTCAAACAGGGTCAGATACATTCTGGAGGAGCAGACGCTCCACTGAACCAGATTAATTTAGAAGTCATTTATCCTCAAACACGTTTTCCGACAGCCTCGGACCACCTGATGAGTGCAGGTCACAGCTTTGAATGTTGTTCGACATGTTCCAGTTCAGGATCCAACAGAGTCTGAATGAAGCTGTGAATCAAGTACCACAGTGTTGGATCAGTGTTCATACTCTCACTCTCTGTAAACAGTCACTGTCAGTGTGTTTTTCAAAGCCTTATGTTGAAAATGGGACCTTCAGGTCCTGAGCAACGCTCCACTTTGATGACGTTCTTCTTTTTATACATCAATGACGGCGTCATGAAATAAAGAAAGCGTTGATGAGTCAACAACATTTCTAATGATGTTCCAGGAAATTACAAACTCTAAAATATCATTAAAAATATCTACAGAACAACTTTTTTGCCCCGTTGGGCCTGATACTGGAGTAAAGGTGAGAGATGGAGCAAGATGTGTGAAAAAAACACTGAAAACAGAGAAACATTTTGACTTTAAACAGTGAAATACTGACAGACTCAAACACTGAACTGAAAACATGAGATGAACCCAGATGAGTCATATTGTCATATTGATACATGTCACTTCCTACATTATAGCGGCACACTGACGTGATAATACTGAGATATTTCTACAGTGTTAATGTTGCTCTCCTGGCTCCACTGTGATCTGCTAATGAACAGCTGCTCAGATCAGATCCGGCTCCTCGTCGACGCCTTCGGAAAAGGAAAAAAACATCTAAATGAAACAGGTGGTTTGATGCAGCACAAATGATTGGCAGCTGAAAAGACTGTTTGTTTGGAGGACGACAGAGTCTCACTGTGTTTCAGTCGCGCAGGAACTCCTTCATGATCACAAACACACATTTAGAAGTTGATTATCTCCTCAAACACGAATACTCAGAGGCAGAATATGATGAAATCACCAGAATAAAGCTTTTTACATTCATGAGGCGTTCATTGTTCTCCGTTCACCTGCAGCAGCTTGTTACCACAAACCAGATGCTACCTGGTTCAACATGTTAACACCTCATTGACACAGTGGCTACATTTTGCAACAGGATTGCACATGAAACAGAACTGATCACCTGTCAGAGAATATATTGTTTCCAACGATCCACACAGTTCTGAACAAAATACTGATCGATACGACTGGTTTTAGTCACTACAAGATAAACAGTGGACTCGTTTACCTTCCATACCTCTTCTAACAAATAGCCTGTTATTGTGACCAGTTTATTCTGTTGAGCTGATTTTCACCAAATTGATCCCTATGATACATTACTGAGTCCTTTTTGAGTCTCGGCGTTGCCTTTTCTGGTGTCCACTTTGACACTTCCTTGTGTAATGCAGGAGGTTTTAGTGTCTTCATCATCACACTGTGAACTGGATGTGTTTCTAACTCACACAGATCAGATACAGGCTGATATTTCTATTCAAAGATGAAAACAAAACTCAAAAATGGAAGAAAGAAGCTCAGAATCACCTGTGCTGATTTGAGTAAAGTGTCATTCAGGCCATTTCTGACTTTTTGATAATAACATCCAAAGAGAGACCTTTCAGAAGAGACCAGGATCATAACTGCAATCAAAAGGGTTCAAGAACAGAGTGTGTGTAATGTTGGGGAGTGTGTTATTGATAAAAGTCTTGTTCAATAATCAGGATGAACAGATCATATTAAGTTTCATATCACAACTCTGACATTATTGATTTGTCAGCTCTATAATGAATTCCCAGTGTTTAGATGAAGTGTTTCAGATTGATTCCTCACCCGTGTGTGTGTGTCTGTGTGTGTGTGTGTGTGTCTGTGTGTGTGTGTGTGTCTGTGTGTCTGCAGTGTGTTCTGTACCTGTGGGCTCTGAAGATCAACCATCCCAACACCCTCTTCCTCCTCAGAGGCAACCACGAGTGCCGGCACCTCACAGAGTACTTCACCTTCAAACAGGAGTGTAAGTCAAACAGTGTCAGGTCCTGTTCTGACCTGGTTCAGCTCGCTTCTTCGCTCTAAATACAAATAAATATCACTGGGACAAACAGACACGATGTTTCTACACAAAGACGGAAAGAAGTTCATGTAGAACATTTGCTGAATTCACAAGAAGGAACAAATAAGTCAGAATCAGTCAGAGACAGAGTTTCACACAGTTTATAAAGTGTCTCCAACTCAACAACTCACTAAACTGACACATTTGTTAAGGGAGTCTGGGACAAAGAAGCAGCCTATACTGGTTACTGTTTAGTGTATCTGTAAAATGTGACATGTTTAGATCAATAAAATGTTTCTTCATGTTTTCATTTAATGCTGAATTTACAAGAAGCTCCAATGATTTAGAAATTGTTGAAGCCGTTTCACAAAGTTTCTCCTCATGAAACAACTCTTAAAATCACCACATTTGTTAAGGGAGTCTGGTGATAAACCCATTGTGTTCCCAATCATCTGCAGCAGGAGGGGTGTGAGTAGCAGGTCTGAGCAGCTCTTAGTTTCTCTATAAAATAATTCATGGAGCCTTCACACCTGTCCTCCTGTGATCAGATCACTCAGGATGGATTATGATATCAGGTCTGAACAGGAACTAATTCCTGCTGAAGTCTTTGACACACCTTTGACACAAACTGTCTTTTCCTGAGCTTGCTGTTGTTTTAGTTTTTGGTTTGATATAAGTGTGTGTGTGTGTGTGGTTGTGTGTGTCCTCCAGGTAAAATAAAGTACTCAGAGCGTGTATATGATGCCTGTATGGATGCGTTCGACTGCCTGCCTCTGGCTGCTCTCCTCAACCAGCAGTTCCTCTGTGTGCACGGAGGTCTGAGCCCTGAGGTCACCTGCCTGGACGACATACGGAAGGTAACTGGAAACAACATTCACGTTTAACAAGCTGACATCACAGAATTAGGACTCAAAAATGACTCAAACCGAGATGGTGACTAATTTAATAGTTGACAGCAAATCTATTAACTGTCGCAGCTCTAAACTTCACACTTTAATTGGCCTTTCATGAAGAGCGAAGAGACCGAGATCTTCTTTTTCAAATACGTAACAAGACACACTTCCTCATAGAAACGTGTGAAGCAGCGATATTTCAAGGACATGAACGGACAACTTGCCGATTTAGTGTGTGTATGTTTGTCTCATTACTGTAAACTGTGTGTGTGCGTGTGTGTGTGTGTGTGTAGCTGGACCGGTTTAAGGAGCCTCCAGCGTTCGGGCCGATGTGTGACCTGCTGTGGTCGGACCCGGGAGAGGACTACGGCTCAGAAAAGACCCAGGAGCACTTCTGCCACAACAGTGTGAGAGGCTGCTCGTATTTCTACAGGTATGACTGTCTCTGTCTCTCTGTCTCTCTGCCTGTCTGTCTCTGTCTGTCTCTCTGTCTGTCTCTCTGTCTGTCTGTCTCTCTGTCTGTCTGTCTCTCTGCCTGTCTGTCTCTCTGTCTGTCTCTCTGCCTGTCTGTCTCTCTGTCTCTCTGCCTGTCTGTCTCTCTCTCTGTCTGTCTGTCCCGCTCTCTCTCTCTGCCTGTCTGTCTGGCTGTCTGTCTCTCTGCCTGTCTCTCTGCCTGTCTCTCTGCCCGTCTGTCTCTCTGTCTCTGCTGCTGCTGGAAATGTTTCCACAGTTTAAAAAGACAAAAAGCAGCTCGCTCTGTTAATCTGAGCTGATTAAAGCTTTTTACAAACAATGGCTTATCTCTGGATAAGTGACCGCCGGTTAAATCCGCTGTCACACACATACTGAAAATAAATATTAGCATTCTCTGCTCTGTCTTAATATTTGTACTGAATTTGCAGTGTTGACACCACATGGAGGTCAGAGTGAGGGGAGAGCAGCTGCTGCTCTAAAGCCTCTTTTATCCTGCGTTAGTTTGTTTTAGTAGCGCAGCGTTTAAATGATTCATCAGGAAATTACACTAAACGCTGTGTTTCTCTAACGTCTCTAATAGATCCATCAGTGATTACTGTCTTCGCTTTATTTGGCTGGTTGTGCTCAGAGCCGACATTAAAGTCCGTCCAGGTCGCTCCTGGTTTCTTTACGTTCAGAAACTCTGAGCTCCTTTCAGAGCTGCAGCTGGTCTGATGTCTGAATAAATGTTAAAGTCGTGGAGGAAGAAGTTTGTTGTGCTTCATGGAGAAGACGTCCTGTCAGAGAAACTTTAGAAATACGAACCAGAGCTCAGTGATTCGGTTTGAAGCAGACGGACAGGAGACTCAAACAGCTCCTTTTAAAAAATGATAAGAGACGCCTTCTTCGTCTGTGTCTTCTTCTGTGTCTTCTTAATCTCCTTCTTTTAATCATCTTCATTCTCCATTGTCTTCTTCTTTGTCTTGTCTTTGTTTTTAATGTCTTCTTCGTTGCCGTCTTTCTCTTCTTTGTCTTCATCTTCTCCATCTCTTTCTTTGTTGTCTCCTTAATCTTCTTCTGTCTTTTTTTTCTTCCTCGTCTTCTTTGTCGCCTTCTAAATCTTCGTCTTTGTCCTCTTCTTCGCTGTCGCCTCTTGCGTCTTTTTCTTAGTTCTTTTCTTTGTCTTTGTTTGTTGTCCTATCGTCTTCTTCTTCTCGTCTTGGTTGTCTTCTTCGTCTTTGTCTTTTCTTTTCATCTTCTTTGCCGTTGTCTTCTTCGTCTTTTTTTTGTCCTATTTGTTGTCGTCTTATCGTCGTCCTCATCATCTTCGTCGTCTTCATTTTCTTCTTCCATTGTGTTTTTACGGCGGTTTGTGTCCATAAATGTTGCGTGACCACCGTCTCCTGGACTGTCCCTTCCCCCACCCCCGTCTACTCCCACACTGGACAGCAGGTGTGAAAAGGTGGATGACGTTCATGTTCCTGAGTGCAGCTGCGTGTGTGAGATGTTATCCCAGTAATTCACTGGAACCGTGTGTGAACGGTTCTTTATAAACTCCCGCCTCTCCTGAGTGTGAAAGCCTCGACCTTAATTGATCTTTAATTTTAGCACTTTAAAGCGGCTCTTGTTATTCTGGAGCTCCTGCAGCCTTCTTTACTGTCATAGAAACCAGAGCCAGCTGAGCTGTGGGAGGAACGTTTGGAAAAACACGAAACTGAAGTCCGTCTGGCAAACTGGCATCTTCCGCTGTGACGGCAAACGTCTCCTGATGTTCGTGGGTAATAACTCTCAGTTCTGTGTTTCAGTTACCCAGCAGTCTGTGACTTCCTGATGAACAATAACCTGTTGTCTGTAATACGAGCACATGAAGCCCAGGATGCAGGGTGAGTGATGCAGATACTCATTTTCTTCACTATATTATAATACGGTGTGTATTCTTGCTATATTGTCAATACTTTATTGCCATATCAACGTAACTGAAAGAAACTTATCTGGGCAAACTCACCCAAACACAGCGAGGGAACCGCTCACTCATGAAATAAAATGTATAAAATACGTTAAAAGAGTCGTACAGCTTCAGGATCTGTGCTTTTCTGAAATCTGGATGTTCTTGTCTGAATACTTTTGAGCCTTTAGTGAGCGGAGAGAAAATGATAAAGGCTGTTGGCTCGGTGGGAAGAGTCCTTTAAAACCATAAGGCCCTTTTTTAGTAGTTTACACACCCAGTGATTTTTGATGCAGTGCTCACCACCTTATTCAGTCGTCTCTCATCCTCCAGACATTATATGTTTATATTATAATAATCTTATCCTTTTCTTATTATCTTTGATGTATCATCTTGTGTTTTTTATCTCATTGTGAGCTTCTGAACACAAACAAAACAAACAAAACGAGAAAAAGGTTTAAGAGCCCATTCGATCCTCCATATTTGGGGCCGATGCCGATATTAGGCAGTAAAAACATTCAGATATCGATGCATCAGCAGTTATACACACACATTTTTGCAATCATCATTTAAATCTGGTAATCACTTGACAAAGATATTTTACAGTTTGATGATAAACTTAGTCTAACATGACATCAGTGCACTGAAACAATAAACTTCACTGGGAATTTAGTAATTATAAATAATCCTGAGCGATTCCTTCAGCATTATGATCTTTAAAAAAAGAGTTTTCATATCAGGCCACATTCACAGCAATACTGATATATTTGTGCCAGTTTCATCCAACCATCACAGTCAGGTTCTTATTTAAATGGCTGATATGTTGCGTCCGTGTGTCCACAGCCGCCATGATGGAAACGTCCCCACAAAGTCTGTCAAACTGTCCGGACGCTCATTTCGTCGACAAAAACTACGATGAAAAAAGTTCACTGACAATGTAAATGAGACTAAAACTGAATAGAGAGAAACAGAACTATGAAAATATTTTTTACATTTCTATGGTTAAGGAATAAAAACTAAACAATAATGTGAAAGACGGACGGACAAATGAAGCAAAGCAGCTGTTTTTTTTAGAAATGCTAGATTTGAAATAAAGCGAAGTGCAGAGCAGCCGGACTTTAACGTTCCTGATTCATGATGTGTTAAAACAATGCACTATTTATTTTTTCTCCACTTTATTTCTTAGTTTTCACAATTGAAAAAGAATTATTATACAAAAGTAGAAAAAAAAAATGTATTTTTGTACTGAAGCCCAAAACTGTCATGAGTCAAACATCTTTTTGTTATTTAAACAAAGTTTGTGTCCTCGAGATCTCGAAGAAAATGATCCTGTTTTCTCGGGAAAGCGTTCGATATTATGTGAAAAAGACGTAAATAACTTGTTATCACTAGAAAACGGATGAAATCACATGTCTGACCCACGACTGTTGTTGAGCCTGACAGACATAACTAATGGATGAGCTAATTAGCCGACTAACAGATTGAGCAGAGTGCAGGGATGAGCTTGTTGAAGGGCCACATTCGGCTGCCAGTTGAAAAGGTCTGAGTAAGGTTTTATTCATCAGTCTGCAGAAGCTAGAATACATCTCAGTCTGTGTCTGTGCTGCTACACGTGACATTAATAAAGTCTTAATCTTTATCTCCGTGTGTCGAACGTGTTTCTGTCCCTCAGGTACCGAATGTACAGGAAAAGTCAGACGACAGGCTTCCCTTCTTTAATCACAATCTTCTCTGCTCCCAACTACCTGGATGTGTACAACAACAAAGGTGAGACAAGTGAAGGACGGAAACCATGGCAACAGCTCGGAAACCTTGAAGCCCTGGCAACAGGAGGCAGGAAGTGCATCATGAAGTAGAAAATGTTAATGTGTGTGTGTGTGTTTTGTTCTCAGCTGCGGTGCTGAAATATGAGAATAATGTGATGAACATCCGGCAGTTTAACTGCTCCCCTCACCCCTACTGGCTGCCCAACTTCATGGACGTGTTCACCTGGTCTCTGCCCTTCGTCGGAGAGAAAGGTGAGACTCCTGTCAGTGTGTCACGCTGTGTGAATCAGTATGGAAACATGCTGCTAATGAGAGTCATACTAGAACAGGTGAATTTATAAATGAGCCAAAGCTGTAAACCCACGTATAACACGGATGTTAGAGGTGGGAATCTGCACCAACCGCACATTTCAATTTGATTACGATTCATCTTGATGCATCTTATTCAACCTTTACACTGAAATTAGCATGTATACACAGACCGGTAAACCTGCTGATGACCGGCAGTTAACTCCGTTCACATTGCCAGTGGGCGAGTTTGCCTTTCTGATTTTTTTTTTTTTTTCTTTTCTCTGGTGTTTCCTGTTCGTTATCACAAACATGCCAGCAAAACAGGGAACAGCAGAAAGCAGCAGATCATAAACCTCATCAGACGACAGACAGGAGACGTTAAACTTGTTTTAAAAAGTCTTAAGAGCGTTCATTCTCAGCTCAGACCACACAGAAGCCACAAACCGGTCAATTCCTTTTCCTATTATTGAGTCTATTATTTTTTATTTTTTATTGTTTACGTGTCGGACGGAAAGCTGCATTTTTGCGTGATACGGGCTACAGAAGTACAGGATAACGCTCGACGACGTGTCCATTATCAGGCATCAATGGACGACGTGGAGGCTTGACTCATTCAACATCCAGCGGCTGTGGTGTCCGTATATCATAAGTTAATTCACACCTCTCAGCCAATCAGAGTAGAGTATTCACCTAGACCATGGTTTAAATAAAGTTATTGCTTACAGGATTGTTATTATTATTTAAAAATCAGACTTCAACTTTCTACACAATGTCAGTATCTGTGACCCACCGCAGGACACAAACATTTAAAAAAGTAAACGTAAATCCGTGGTCAGTATATCACACATGTTCTGTCACAGATATATTGTTTCCACGCAGCAGCTCAACTACCTGAAGGTGTCAGACATTACTAACACTCTTACAGTTGGACAGTAAAGCTGACAGCTCCTCCTCAGTTCACGACTGAGTAACTGAGCTCATTTTTTTCTTCATGACCGCAGACGTTAGCTTCAACTGAAAACCGCTAACGTGGTTCCTCAGATTTGTAGCATCACCAGAGTATTTAAATGTTATGAATGGATATTAACACCTGTGGACGTTGTTGCTGGGCAGTTGAAGTCAATATCAAATCAATCTCTGAACCAAGACAGGAGACCTGATTGAGTTTGCAGGAGGTAAATTCATCCAACATGCTGAAAAACAACAGCTGGCTCTTTCTGTCTGAGGATCGGCTCTGAATTCAAACTAATTACACAACACAATTATACAAAGAACTCATAATGATGTTCCTCCTCTGATACTGAAGCTCCGTCACAAGATGCACAACTCCACCCGGGTCACAAGACGCATTCACATTTTCTCTAAACGCTCGTCTGAAACTGTGGAGGAGCTCATTAAACTAACTTCCCCAGA
This sequence comes from Pagrus major, assembly GCF_040436345.1. Taxonomy (NCBI): domain Eukaryota; kingdom Metazoa; phylum Chordata; class Actinopteri; order Spariformes; family Sparidae; genus Pagrus; species Pagrus major. The sequence continues at coordinate 28,446,609 of NC_133226.1, read as the reverse complement.
GAGTCAGAAATGCATCATTAATAAAAATCTGAAACACATGATACAATAAATGGAAAAGTCCAGTCAAGCTAACGAGAGATATGCGGCTCAACATCGACAACCACATCTGTATCGTTTGAGGCACGTCGCTCAGAATGAGATAGAAACAATAAAGAGTGTAATAATAAAGAACATTTAGGAGAATTAAACAGATTTTATGGAGCAGACGACTGGATTTTAATGTGTTTTATGTAAGTTTTGGCAAAATCTCCCAAAAAAAATCTCCAAGCTAACGAGATACGCGGGGAGTTAGCCTCTTAGCATCGACACCCAGATCAGTTGTATTACTAGAAGCATTAGAGCTTCAACAATTGGGCGGTTAATTAGTAAATTGGCAGAAAATTAAAAATGTATGAATTGTTTCAGTCATTTTCTGGTTCCAGTATGTAACTTTTCTGTTTTTTTCCTGCACAGACTCACCTCAGGCCTCCCACTCCAAATCCTGTTGAAACTATTAAATTCATGAAAGCAGCTGAACTCCAAATACTTTTTTTAGTCATGATTTTTTTTAAGTTTGGTCCTCAGAGCTAAATTTCAGCATTTTTGTGAATCTTGGTTTATTCTGAACCTCATGCGTCACTTATTTTACACTGAGTTGGGTTGAGACTTGTCCTGAACATCCAAAAGAAGCGAAGGCAACTTGGCAACATGTTTTCATTCAGTTTTTGCTGACTGGTTACACTAAAATCAAAATGAATAAAAGCAATAACAGGAAGTCATTTTTTACCAGAACGAAGAATTAACAAATCCTAAAAACATAATGAAGTAAATCTTCAGTTTAATGGATAGTGAAGATGCTCTGTGGATGTTTTTGTGTCTTTGTGTTTGTAACGGGTCAAACTGACACATGAGCGTCTGTGTTGTGTTTCCACACAGTGACGGAGATGCTGGTGAACGTGCTGAACATCTGCTCCGATGACGAGCTGATGTCAGAAGGAGACGACACGTGTGAGGGTAAGAGGATGTGACACCTTCTCATCATCGCACTGTTCTCGTTTCAAAAAGTGTTACTAACAGACTCAAATAAATTAAAAACCTCACAGATGTTTCAACTTTTTCAGCTACAAACTGTTTATCAAAGCTGGTTTATAGCGACGCTTGAAGACGCCTGTAGACACGTAAAGATCGGAATCAGAACAGTTTATCACCTTCATGTATCTTGTGTTAGGTGACAACATGTCAGTCCTTCTTTGACTTCCTGTCTGTGGGTCATTGGTTAATCTTTAAAAACACAAAAACACTCACAAATAGAAAGTTTCATGATTGAAAAGGTTCAACACTCTGCTCACTGTACTCATTTGTTGGGGACTATTTCCAGCAGCGGATTAATCCACATTTGGTTGGGTTGAGATAGAGAACTGTTGGCCTGTTTATCGCTGAATATAATTACCACAGTTCAGTTTGAGGAGGAAGTGAAACCCTGAAGGAAGCTGAAGTGCTGTTGGCAGCTGAAATGTCCGATAACACGCCGTCCTCCCGACTCTGCAGTGTTTGTCCACAGAGAGCGGTCGAGAGCACAGCTGAGACTCTGCAGTCTGCTGCCACGTCGTGCTGTTACTGCTGTCCACAGAGCCCACAGTTCTGTTGCTGCTGTCCACAGAGCCCACAGTGGACTCGTGTTCTGTTACTGCTGTCCACAGAGCCCACAGTGGACTCGTGTTCTGTTACTGCTGTCCACAGAGCCCACAGCGGACTCGTGTTCTGTTATTGCTGTCCACAGAGCCCACAGTTCTGTTACTGCTGTCCACAGAGCCCACAGTGGACTCGTGTTCTGTTACTGCTGTCCACAGAGCCCACAGTGGACTCGTGTTCTGTTACTGCTGTCCACAGAGCCCACAGCGGACTCGTGTTCTGTTACTGCTGTCCACAGAGCCCACAGCGGACTCGTGTTCTGTTACTGCTGTCCACAGAGCCCACAGCGGACTCGTGTTCTGTTACTGCTGTCCACAGAGCCCACAGTGGACTCGTGTTCTGTTACTGCTGTCCACAGAGCCCACAGTGGACTCGTGTTCTGTTACTGCTGTCCACAGAGCCGACAGTGGACTCGTGCTGTCCTCGTGTGTTTGTGTCTCTAACTTCGTTCTGAATTGAATCTTGGTTGCTAAGCGCTGTGAGTGACGGCCTGATCACAGATTGTATTGATACCTTGAGGTATTCTAATAATTTTATTAATTTGTGTCAAACTTAAGCAATTTATAAACTGAAATGACAGTTTTATTTACAGTTTACTAACTTGTAAACAAAGGTTATTAATTATTAAAGATAAGTTATCAAATCAAGAGTCAAAAGGAAAACAGTGAAGATTTTCAGGCTGTAGCTTCTGTCAGAGCTGTGACGGTCGTGTGTTTTCTTATTATTTTCTGTTTCTCTCTTCGTTCTCGGCCTTCAGGTGGAGCTCCAGCTGTCAGAAAGGAGGTGATCAGAAATAAGATCCGGGCGATTGGAAAGATGGCCCGTGTCTTCTCTGTGCTCAGGTGGGTGTTACTTCTCTGATTGTTGGGTTGAATTTGACGTGACCTGAGGAGCAAAGAGGTTTAAGTCCTCCTGATGCTGCCGCCATGCTGACGTCTTTGAGCACTTAGTCTGATTTTATTTATGTGAAAACTTCCTTCCTGGCTGTGAAAGACGGATTCATTACTTCATTTATGTAAAAACTTTATTTAAACGTATTGCACAAAAATGTGTTAGAGGCGGCGGGCTGCGGAGGAGTCACTCTACAGTTTTGTATTTTTTTCTCTCGCTCCACTTCGGTTTAAGGCTAATGACTTTCTCCTCCTTTAACACGTGTCCTCTTTTAATCGTGTGGAAGTGTGTCACAATAATTTGTCCTTTAACGACGAATGATCTCGTTCAGAAAATGTCTCCCAGTTATTTTAAGGCCCAGAAAAGCAACACAGGCACATCATCTGAAGCTCTTCACATACTTTTAGTTATATTGTTGTATTTTAGTGAACTGATCATTATGACAGCGTGGGAGCAGCAGTTCTGCTTTGTTTTCACTCCACTGTGTGCTCCACCCTCACTTAATGAACGCATGATTAGTTTTACATCAGTTACATTCAGTCCTGCACTCTGTATCTTATTTCAATAAGTAAATTGGTCTTAAAGGAACAGTTCGCCCAAAAATGTTAATCAGTCATCATCTCCTCCCTCCATGCGGATAGAAAGTCAGGTGAAGTTTCAAAGACCACAAAACATTTCTGGAGCTTCACAGTAAAACATGATGAGTTGATTTAAAACATAGTTCTGCAGTGAAATACTATCAGCTGTGCGTGAACACATAGAGACACGAGCTGCTTTATAAATCAAAATCAGTCTGAGGATCGAGCCGTGTGAAACTCCTGATCAAATGTGTGGTTCATGAGTTTCACCTGAGAGGAACTTAAGTCATCAGTGTTATTTCTCACCTGGCTGCTCCTCTAACCAGAGACGGAGTAGCTGCACTTAATATTGCTATTCTCTTATGTTTGCAATTCATTTTATGCTACAACGATAATATTTGTGTGTGACAATATCTTGATATACAGTTTTGGATATTGCACGAGCCTTGTGTGAGCAGAGCCTGATGGACCAACTGAATCTTTAAGGTTATCAATTAAAATATCAACTGTGTAGGCGTTTCATCACAACACCAGATTATATCGATTCATTAGACAGTGCTTCAGTTTCTGCAGTCAGTTGACAGTTACAGAAGGATCTGCCTCCATAAAAGAAAGAAACAACACATAAATACATGTGAATAATTATAATATATATATAATATATATATAATTATTATAAGTATATTATTATTATAATTAACAACAAGAACTTTTAACAAAAGTATATAATTCGGCTCAATATGAACAGTCAAGGAGACAAAATGAAAGGGAGAAGCTGATGTTGCCGTAGCAACGAGTTAGCAGACGTTTTCTCTGAAATCCAAAATATTTCCTGATTTATTCCAAAGAACAGAGTAAATATCCAAATCGTGTTTGTCTTGGTTGCTGTAGCGATGAGTAATGTTTATGAAGGAGGTGTCATGGGAACATGGGAATTTCAAAATAAAGGCGTGTCTTAAAGATGATGATATGGATCGACTTTGCTTTGATGGATCGTTAATATTATAACTGTCAGAGGATAAAATACGGGTTTTATTTGAATCACTGTCGATTGTCAGGTTATTGATCAAGCTGACAAGGTATATTTGTGTGTGTGTGTGTGTGTGTGTGTTGTCAGAGAGGAGAATGAGAGTGTGTTGCAGCTGAAGGGGCTGACCCCGACAGGAACGCTGCCTCTGGGAGTTTTGTCCGGAGGTCGGCGAACTCTGCAAAGCGGTGAGTGTGAACGCAGCCGAGCATCGCACAACAAAAGGAAAACACTAACACGGAGTCGAGCTAACACTAACTCCCTGTGCCTGCACTCACACCGAGAGACTAACACTCAAACACACACACACACAGAAACATGGAAATGTCAAGAGGTTTGCTCTCCTCGTCTGAAGGACCGGTCTGTTCAAACATCTCCACCATGCTGCCCTTTAAAGACAAACAGAGTGGAGCTGCTTCACATGATAATATCTTTGTCTTTGAACTGAAAACAAACTAAGATGATTATTTTGTTGATCATGATGATGATCTGTGAATGTTTATATTTATATCAATGTGAAGAAATATTCTTCAATTTAAAGTATTTAAATATGATTTAAAGGCAGTTCAGTGACACTAAAACTAAAGAAGCTGAAGCTGCGTCAGACGTTCACCTTGTTTTATACATTTTCTGGAAATTTAAAGGTTCCCTGAGTTTTTGACTTCTAGTAGCCCCGCCCCTTCCTGTTCCCCTCATGGACCTTATTGATCAGAGCTTTGTCTGTAGTGATGCAGAGACAGATGATGTATTGATCCTGTTTGAATCACACAGATGAGGTTTGTCAGTTTGCCATCAGACTGTGACGTCATTATAAAGACGACACAGCCGACAGTGTCGTCAGTGACGTCGTCTCCTGACTGAAACACTGTAGAGCTGCTCCTGTATATCAGCAGCTCACAGAACTGAACCAGAACCAGAACTGCAGTTGTCAATATGAGCAGATTTATTGTGATGTTCATCTTTTTACAAGCTTTTCTGAGCCCAGTTGGCTCCATGTTGGTGCTGGTTCTGGTGCTGATGAGACGATGTAGTTCACTGAGCGCAAAACTACATGAGGTTTGACTTTAATACAACAAACTGACAAACATCATGTGATTGATGACCCAGTTCAACTGGATCATGAATATATTCGTCTCTCCTCGTTAGAGCAGGTTTTATTTATTAGTGAGTCCCAGTTTTGTTTATCTACAATATAGTGAGTGAGTTTTCCTACGTACAGAACTTGATTTTAGCCATTTCAGGTCTTAGTAAGTACAGAAAAATATTCGATTGTCCCTGTTCTGTTTTCTAAATTATAAAACTGAGAATTTTCCCAAAAATAAATCGATTAGTGACCAAATCAGTTTGGAAGAAAATGCAGTGATATTGCTGAACTATTCTTTTCCTACCAACATCACACTGAATCTGATCCGACACACACAAAGAGAAACTTTAGGATGTGAACAGAACTTCAGTCACAGCAGCTGATCAGCTGACAGTCAGGTCGATGATT